>NC_091806.1:23300378-23603409 GCF_041296235.1 Equus asinus
CACTGTTGAGAAACTCCAATTTAACTCTTCATAGTGCTCATCATACTGTATTGTATTCGCAAGGCTCATGCAAGTGGATGAGAGCATGCCTTGATTTCCACTGCATGTTCCATGTTCATTAGGTAGATGGTGAAAACGAAATGACTGGCTGACTGAATGAGTAAATGAAAATACTCATTATATACAAATAAAAGAAGCAAAAACAAGACCACAGCATACTCATTGTTAAAAAAATATTTTTTCAGATTGTCTAGTTAAAATGTATACACAACACTTTAAAACCGTGATTACACATGACCCAACAACTCAGCTAGGCAATAGAGCGTAAATTACTAATCCCATTTTTACAAAGAAGGCGCTAATTCTCAGAGGAGTTGAGGCTTACAAATGTAAATGATAAGAAATGATCTGGCAATGGAGGTTTCTTCCAAAGCTTTTACAATTTGTAACAAAATTTTAAGCACTTAGAAATAACCAATTATCTGTGCCGTGGGATATACTGCCAAAGAAGAGAAATTTTAGCCTTGGGCAATCAGAACCCAATAAACACCCAACTTCAGTTAACAAAAGCAACCAAGCACCATTAAGAAAAAGAGAGTCACTGACCCTTAGAAGAGTTGGCCTAATAATACAGTACAATTATGGGATAACGTGTCACTTAGCAATTCCCTTACTGGTAGATCAAAGGCACCCGGGACCTATCCAAGGTAATAGCGAAAATAAACTCTTCTCTGTTAAATCCTAAATCAGACAAATTCCCTTACATTTAGGATATAGACTATACAGAAGGTAGATTTCCAAAACAAAGTTGTTGGATTTTAAACTCAATTCTACAAACTTATTTGCCTCAGTTTCCTCAATTGTGAAGTGAAGATTATAATTACAACCACTTCATAGGATTGTTGAGAGGGTAAAACATGCTCATACAGGTGAGACACTTAGAACAGTGCCTGAAATGGAGCAACTGCCCAATAATATTTATCTATCTATTATCTATCTGTCTATCTGTCTATCATCATTTCTGTATGCTTTTCCATGTAAAGAAGTTTTCCTAGAGATAAATAAGCCACATCAATATGCTATATGTGTCTCATATATATCAAGTGTCTATATACAAACTTATATAACTTCTTGGACTAATATAGAAAACATTTACATTTCTTGGCTCCTCAGCCTTCTGTTCAACTCAATTTCTTTGGTAACAAACCAAGCTTTTTGAGAGGGGTTTCCTCACCGGTACAGAGTACAGTTTTGCTGGGAACTGTATATGAAGGTTCTCTGTTCTCCTTTAACCATGAGTGGGCGTTGGATCCACGTTTGACCATGGCCTCTCTCTCTGGGGACTGAATCCTGAAAAGAAAGATGTAAAGACCAAAAACAAACAAGCAAAACCGTGAATCTATTTGCTACAGTGACAACTACATGATGAGACTGAAATAAATAATCTTTGCCACCTAAATTTTGAAAGCCATCTTGGTATCTTGTTGCTATATTAGTTTGCCAGGGTGCCGTTAACAAATACTACAAACTACAAACTGGGTGGTTTAAACAACAGAAATTTATCGTCTCATAGTTCCGGAGGCTAGAAGGGTGAGATCTTGCTTCTGGTAATTGCCAATAATCCTTGGTTTGTAGAAACAATACCCCAACCTTTGCCTTGAAGTTCACGCGGTGTTCTTCCTATGGGAATGTGTGGTTCTTCACATGCCTGTCTTTCTTAAGGACACCAGTCATATCGGATTAGCAGACCTCCCTACTCCAGTATGACCTCATCTTAATTTAACTATTAATCTGCAATGAACTTATTTTCAAATAAGGTCATGTTCTGAGATACTTGTGTTAGGACTTCAACATATGAATTTTGAGAGGATGCAATTCAACCCATTATACTGGCTTTTTCCAAATCCAGGTCTGTGACCCTCCCTACTTATTCTGTGAGTTGCCTGCATTTATTCCAATAAATTTCTTTCCTCCTTAAGTTATCCAAAGTCTATTTCTGTTGCTTTTTACCAGCAAATCCTAACTACCACAAGTCACATCGCAGATCAATTCAGTGCCAGTAAAATTGGTTTCTGGTAGTTTATTATTCAAAATAAACATTAATACTTTATGTTACCTAGAATGAACTCCCATTATGAGTGAAAAAGACAATATCATATAGCTTAAAATTATTGAGACAACCTGAAGAAATACATTACTAATTGTAACAAAATAGGAAATAAAAAGTAGGCACATAAGGATGCATATATCTTTTTGAATTGGTGTTTTCATGTTCTTTGGATAAATATCCAGAAATGGAATATTTATACATACAGTGGTTCTATTCTTAATTTTTTGAGGAACCTCCATGCTAGAGGAAATCTCCATTTCCATAGCGGCTGCACCAGTTTACATTCTCTCCAGCAGCACTTGAGGTGTCCCTTTTCTCCACATCCTCCCCAACACTTGTTATTTCTTGTCTTGTTAATTATAGTTATTCTGATGGGTGTGAGGTGATATCTCATTGTAGTTTTGATTTGTGTTTCCCTAATAATTAGTGATGTTGAACATCTTTTCATGAGCCTGTTGGCCATGTGTATATCTTCTTTGGAAAAATGTCTATTCAGATCATTTGCCCATGTTTTGATCAACTAGTTTCTTTGTTGTTGAGTTGTGTGAGTTCTTGATATATTTTGCATATTAACCCCTAATCAAATATATGATTTTCACATATCTTCTCTCAATTTGTAGGTTGTCTTTTCATCTTGTCGATTATTTCCTTTGCCATGCAGAAGCTTTTTAGTTTGATGTAGTCTCATTTGTCTATTTTTTCTTTTGTGTCCCTTGCCTGAGGACACATATTCAAAAAGATACTGCTAAGACCAATGTCAAAGAGTGTATTGCCTATATTTTCTTCCAGGAGTTTTATGGATTTTGGTCTTCTACTCAAGTGTTTAATCCATTTTGAGTTAACTTTTGTGTATGATGCAAGACTAATGTTACCTTAAGTAAAAAAAATAGGTGCAAAACAAAATGAATACAATTTTTCATATTTCAGATTAATAAAAAAACTAAAGTCACATGAATATCTAAAGAAGACAATAATGTTGGGATATGAGTGTCTCATGAATTGTTGATGGACATGCAAATCAGTGCAACCTTTTTGAAGGACAATGCAACCGGATCTTTTACAAAGTGTGTACCCTTCAACTTCACAAATACACTTCTGGGAATTTATCCTACAGTAGTACGTGTGCATATGTGCAAAGATGTTTATAAAGAAAGTTTTTGGCAGCTTTTCTAATAATGGTAAAATCTTGTAAAAATACAAACACCATCATGTACTAGAAAGTTAAATATTAGATTTATATGTACTTTTGTGAAAAGTCATTTTAGGTTTCAAAAGAAGAAGTTGAAGAATGTTCTGTGCAATGATTTTCTATCATTTCAAAATAAGAAAAAAGCTATAGGCATGTGTACCCACATATGGATATTTATATACATCTAGAGAGGGATCTGCAATAACAATCCGAAACTATTAATACTACTTCCATCAAGGGAGTGAAACTGATTGCAGGAATGCTATGGGAAATCTTCGTATTTCAATTTACCTATTTCTGTAATTTTTTACAAAGTAAAGTATTACTTGGCCATTAAAAAAAAGTCAGTGTTGCTCATACTTGAATAATGTAGACAGCTCTTATCAGAAATTCTCATTGACTGTCTCTCCAGTCTTGACCTATGTTACATTAATTCAATCTTATGTAAACGTATACAGACATGAAATAAAGCTAGTCACTAACTCATTAGGCTAAATAAATTGTGTGAAACTAAAAATAAGGCAAAATTTTGTTTTAATTACAGTGAAATATTGATACCGGAACATTAATGTTGGGTTTACTGGCATGTGGCGACATTTAAGCTGCACCACCCAGACTGCCCTTCAAGGAAGGATGTGCTGACCAGTTGTGAGGACTGCAGGCTCCAGCTGTCACCTTATTCAAGGTCTACCTCAGCTGCAGCCTCCTGGCCCATGGTCATGCCTTTCCGGAAGCATCCTGCAGCTGGAAACTGTCCCAGGTTCGGTTATAAAGGCCCTCCATTTCAGCTTGATGTGGGACAGCTCTGACAGCCAATGCTCACCCCAGAGCTCCCTGCCGGGTTGACTGCACTATTACCGGTCTGCTTCGGAGTTCACCTCCTTATTCTACCCAGTCCCGTCCTCTCCTCCTTTCTTTCACAGATATTGATCTCAAATAAACATCTTGCATTCCAAGCTCTCTGCTTGCAGAGAATTTGATGTACAACACAGTAAAAAAATACAGCCTACGCTTCTATGTTTTTTTGGTTTGATAATGCTAACACTAGGAATGGACATTTATGAACACACAAAGCAGTATTAATAACTTCAAGCCTATATTTGCCATCTTCAATGGAGCCATGCTATAAAACTAAAAGCAACTTGTGTGCTTAAGAATGCAATTCTTTTTTTTCCCCGTTCCTCAATAAACTGTACAGCTGTGCAAAGTAATTAAAAGCTCCAGCAGTTCATCTTCCCATTATGCAGAACAGAAAATCTTTAATGAAATATTATACAAAAGAAGATTCAAGGCAACTGAAAACTCTGCAAAGCATAAACAATTGCTGGGTGAAAATATTGCACTAAATAGGCAGTGATTTCAATGAGGCATTGTACCAGTGACCAATTATTTCGTAAAACATTGTACACAACATAAACGATAATTCAGAAACACACCTCACAGGATAATTTTTCAAAGCTGTTCAATGAATGTTTATTCAAAACTGGCAATTATTTCTTTAACAATGATGATACATTCAGAAGGAGTTTGCAAAACCTGGCATAAACAGATATGCTAAAGGAGGGCTATGCATGTACTAGCGTCTAAGGTTGAAAGGCTTTAAGAAGGGTAAGCACAAATGAAAAGAAATTGTTTTTGCTAAACTAGCCATTTCCCCTGTATTTATTCATCTCTTCATTTATTCTTCACATACTTATGTGTCATCTACTGTATCCTGAGCTGCTGGGGTAAAAAGAAAGAATTCCTGTCTTCAAGAAAAATCAGACAAGCTGTTGGGGAGTGCATTATACACACAAAGAAATCAAGATGTTGTGATATGTGCTACAAGGAAGGTATGGAAACTTCCCCTGTCTCTCTCTCCAGCTCATCCTCTACCACTCTTCCCTTTTCCAGCCACTCTGCACTGTTTTCTTGTTCTCAGCTTTCCAGATTTGTCCCTCATTTAGGCCACTTGCCCCTGCTATTTTCTCTGTCCATATCTGTACTATCCAACAGGGAGCCACTAGCCACATGTGGCTGTTGAGCACTTCAGATGTGGTTACTCTGAATTGAAATGTGTTGTAAGTGTACAGTAATGACTAGATTTTAAAGACTTTGTACCAAAAAAAGGTAAGTATCTTAAGGCTGGTTCACGTACCTCAACTATATTTTTTATTTGTGTATACACATGCGTTTTATAAAAAAAAAAGCTGAGTATAACAATTCTTGTGTTCTCACGGGTACCTCTAAAAGAATAGCAGGATGAAGACTTATAACCAACTCCCATTTTTGTAGGAACACAAATAAAGAAATTTTAGAATCTGTTTTTAAATATTAAACTTTCCTCTAAAATTGAGAAAGTAAAATCAGTAGTTTTCACCACGTTTCCACAAAGCCAGTAGTGTCACAGGAAGTCTTTGATTTCGAACCAAGGAAAGATGCTGTTCCTACTTTCAAATATGTGGCCAGACACTTATTAGAATATTTTGAAGTCTTACTATAAATAATTAAATATAAGTTGCTAATGCCCCTAGTAAAATACATGAACCAAATATATTTATGGGATGCCGTACCTAAGCTGATTATCACGTGCTTATTCCCCCACTTAATCAAGGCTAGTTTGTAATTCAAAACAAATGTCACAATCTTTACAGCAAAGGAAAATTAATGAGCATGAATAGTCTATAACTTAAAAAGAAATTTAAGTCAGGCCAATCAAACCATTCTCAGTCAACTCGTAATCCCCCCAAAACTGAACACTTTTGGAACCAAAATAAGAAAGCTCTTAAAGATTTTCTATGTTCCGTTCTACCTAAGTGTGAAAAAGACACAGTGTGCGACTCAAAACTTTCTTTCCTTATTGACTATACCACTTCTCAGTCTGGCCACTATAGCAGATAAATGGCTCCCATTGTCACCCATCCCTGTAGTCACACACTTTGCCATGTAACTTTGCAGTGCTCTCCTACTCTGGGTGAGAAGTCTGCCCCACCCCTTACTCTGGCTCAGTCATGTCAACAAGCAAATGTGAATGAAACACAAGCTTGGAAAAGAGTTTGCATGTTTTATTTTATTCTGTTGCTTCTCTATGATTACCACAAACACATGCTTGAGCCAGCTTGCTCTAGTTGAGAATAGCTCAAGTTATTCCAGCCAAGACTATCCTAGATCAGCCAATAGCCAGATGATGCCAAGGTGGACAAGTGAGCCAGCCCAGACTCAAAGAACTGATAAACTAATCCCAGACTCAAATGCCAACCTCCAGACTTGTGAGCAAAATAAATGGTTAACTTTAAACCACAGAGCTTTGGAGTGATTATGCAAAACACAGCATTATTGAGGCAATAGATGATTGACAGAGCAACTATTCCCTAAAGTAACAAATATCTTTACTAGTAGCTTTATTTTCACTTCCCAAAAGAAGTCAGAGTATACTGGGAAAGGCAATAAATAAATAAATATGAATTTTCTTTCTTTCTTTGTAATTAAATCTTCTACAAAGAAATAGCTCAGTCACGGATTACAATTAATCTGTGGTAAAACTTTTCTAATGATCACTATTCATAGTATTTTGACCATTTCCAAGCTTCCATGATGAATGTGCAGGAAGAGAAAAAGAGTTTACTTCTGTCAAACCGATAAAGTTACTTGTAACACTTGCTGTTCTGCCAACCAAGTTGCTTTTCTTTAAAATTAAAAGCGAATTCTGGTTATTGATTTGAAGTTAGGGTTGACCAAGTACATGAAACGGAGAGATGTTTAGAACAACTCTTCTAACAAATTTAAATAAAGACATTCTAAAAAGTATTGCACCACTGTGGCACTGTCAAAATCTATGGGAGCAGTAAAGAACCCAAGTAGAATCAGCACGATGAAGGCTCCAACAAGATGAAGTTTATCAGGAATAAATGTCACATTTTTGGTTTGGGATTAATTGATCACCTGTACGTATAAGTACGTTGTGGGAGAGATGTAACTTAGCACACCAATTACTTAAAATTCAGTTATAGTTAATAACACAAAAAGCATGCGGGAGTAACCACAATTAAACTGACTTGAGGTTCCAGCACTGCCTGGGAAAAGGAAAGAGTATTAATTTATAATTGACAACAAGAAGTCAAGATGAATGTTGTAATGGAGCCACTAAATATAAATAAAAAATTTATAACTAACAAGTTAATACAGGAAAAATATAGAATTAAAACATCTGATTAGTCCACAAGAAGGCAAGAATGGCAAGAAGAAAACCTTAAAGCGGGTAAGACAAACAGAAAACAAATGTTAACACAAAAACCCAAATATGTGAATGACTTTTACATATAATAAAGCAAAATCCTCCAATTAAAAGGAAAATATTGGCAAAATGTATAAGAAAAAAACGGTTTGCAAAATCACACTTTACATACAAAAATACAGAAAAGTAAGAATTAAGATAGAGGAAGATCTACCAGACATCTCTACCCAAAAGATAGCTCATACAGGAGAACTCATAGCAAACAAAATGGATTTTAGTGCAAGAAACATTTCTAGAGATGAAGGCAGTGGAGGATGGGAAGAGATACTCACAATGGTAAAAGAACCAATCCACTATAAATACATAAGAGTAAAAAGTGTATGCAGCAAATAGCAAAATAACAGATTCAAAATATACAAATAAAAATCGAGATAAGTAAAAGAAGTAATTAGATAAATTTGTACTCAAAGTAGGAGACTTTAATATACTTCTTTCAATAACTGCTAGAAAAAGTAGACCAAAATAGTAACAATATAAAATTTTAACAATATGCTTAACAAATCAAACATAATTAAAATGTATAAACGTCACACCAAACAATGATAATTACACATTCTTTTGATGGGCATATGGAACACTTACCAAAAGAGTAAGACCTTAAAATGAGATTGAACAAATTTCAAAAGATTTATGTCATTCAAAGTAGGTTCTCTGACCAATTGGAATTTAAGCTAGAGATCTCTACTAGAAAATTCACAATTATTTGGGAATTATGAAAACTTTTTAAATAATTCATGTAGCAAAGAAGAAATCAAAAGAAATCTATAAATATTTGTAATTTACTGACAATGAAAATATAACAAAACAAATCTTGAAGGATTCAGCTAAAGTTGTACATAGAGGAAAATTTATAGCCTTAAAATATGTAAATAAGAAAGGGAGAAAGTTTAAAAATCAATAATTTAGATGTATATTACAAAAAGTGATAAAATAACAGCAAATTAACCCCACCAAGTACAAAACAATGACATAGCATAAAATAATAATAAAAGTAAACATTTGATAAAGAAAATAAAATAAATTGTGGTTCTATGTGAAAACTAACAAAAAGAATTGTTAACAAGGCTAATTAAAAAAGCATAAATCAGAGGCTGGCCCAGTGGTACAGCGGTTAAGTTCACACATTCTGCTTCGGCAGCCTGGGGTTCACCGGTTCAGATCCCGGGTGTAGATCTAACGCACCACTTGGCAAGCCATGCTGTGGTAGGCATCCCACACATAAAGTAGAGGAAGATGGGCATGGATGTTAGCTCAGGGCCAGTCTTCCTCAGCAAAAAGAGGAGGATTGGCAGCAGATGATAGTTCAGGGTTAATCTTCCTCAAAGAAAAAAGCATAAATTATCAATGTCAGGAATCAAAAAGAGGTCATTACTTCAGATCTACTCACACTTAAAAGAAAATAAGAATATATGATAAACAATCTTACTAAAATATACTTACAGTTTGTCTACTTCTCTTTATGTAATTATACTTCAATAGAAAATTTACTTTCAAAAATACAAAAGAATGTTTAAATTATTACTGTGCATAAGCAGCGCATTTCTTCCCCACTAGCGCTTAAGTTCTCAGAGGCAGGCATTGTGTACTATATTTTTTTATTACCAGCTACAAGAAGGCGGGGGGAAATATATTCCTGTTAAAAAAATTCTGCTGTCTCTATCAGGGGATGACATGATCTTATATATAAAAAACCCTACACTAGAGACTGACCAAAAACCTGTTAGAACTAATAAACAAATTCAGTAAAGTTGCAGGATACAAAATCAACATACAAAAATCAATTGTTTCTCTATACACTAATAATGACACTATCAGAAAGTGAAATTAGGAAATAATCCTATTTACAATTGAATCAAAAAGAATAAAGTGCCTAGAAATAAATTTGACCATATAAGTAAAAGATATGTACACTGAAATCTATAAGGCATTGATGAAAAAATTGAAGAAGATACAAATAAATGCAAAGATACTCCATGCTCATGAATTGGAAGAACTAATTTGTTAAAATGTCCCTATGACCCAAAGAAATCGCCAGATTCAATGCAATCCCTATCAAAATTCCAATGGCATTTTTCACAGAAATAGTACAAACAATTGTAAAGTTTGTAGAGAAGCACAAAACACCCCAAACAGCCAAAGCAATCTTGACAAAGAAGAATGAGGCTGGAAGTACCACACTTCCTGATTTCAAACTATCTTTTAAGGCTATAGTAATCAAAACAAAATAGTGTGGTACTGGGATAAAAACAGACACGTAAATCAAGGAACAGAATAAGGAGCCCAGAGGTACATCCATCCATATGTGGTCAATTTATGACAAAGGAGCCAAGAATACAGAATGGGGAAGGGACGGTTTCTTCAATAAATGGTGCTGGATAAGCTAAACAGCCATCCACAAAAGAATGAAACTGGATCCTCACCATACACCATACCCAAAATGAATTAAAAAACATGAACATAAGACCTAAAAGTGAAAAACTACTAGAAGAAAACATAGGGGGCCAGATTCTTGACTTCTGTCTTAGAAATAATTTTTTGGATTTGACACCAAAAGCAAAGGCAACAAAAGCAAAAATCAACAAGTGGGACTACATCAAACACAAAATCTTCTACAAAGCCAAGGAAACCATCAACAAAATGAAGAGGCAACCTAAAAAACAGGAGATAATATTTGCAAATCACATATCTGATAAAGGACTAATATTCCAAAATATATAAATAATTCATACATCTCAATAGGAAAAAAAAGAGACCAATTTAAACATAGGCAATGAATTTACATTTTTCCAAAGAAGGCATACAAAAGGACCTGGTACATGAAAATGTGCTCAGTATTACTAATCATCAGAGAATGCAACTCAAAACCACAATGAGGGGGCTGGCCCCGTGGCCGAGTGGTTAAGTTCGTGCACTCCGCAGCAGGCGGCCCAGTGTTTCGTTAGTTCGAATCCTGGGCGCGGACATGGCACTGCTCATCAGACCACGCTGAGGCAGCGTCCCACATGCCACAACTAGGAGAACCCACAACGAAGAATACACAACTATGTACCGGGGGGCTTTGGGGAGAAAAAGGAAAAAATAAAATCTTTAAAAAAAAAAATAAAATCTTAAAAAAAAAAAACAAAAACAAAAAAAAAAACGGGGCTGGCCCCGTGGCCGAGTGGTTAAGTTCGCACGCTCTGCTGCAGGCGGCCCAGTGTTTCGTTGGTTCGAATCCTGAGCGCGGACATGGCACTGCTCATCAGACCACGCTGAGGCAGCGTCTCACATGCCACAAGTACAAGGACCCACAACGAAGAATATACAACTATGTACCGGGGGGCTTTGGGGAGAAAAAGGAAAAAAAATAAAATCTTAAAAAAAAAAAAACCACAATGAGATATTATCTCACACCTGTTAGAATGGCTTTCATCAAAAAAACAAGAGATAATATGTGATGTTGAGGATGTGGAGAAAACTTATGCACTTTTGGTACAAATGTCAGCTGATGCAGCCACTGTGGAAAACAGCATGGAGGTTCCTGAAAAAATTCAAAATAGGACTACTAGATTTCAGCAATCCCACTTCCAGGTATATATCCAAAGGAAATGAAAACAGGATATTGAAGAGATTTATCTGCATTCCCATGTTCATTGCAGCATTATTCACAATACCCAATATATAAAAACAAACTATGTGTCCGTTAATCAATGAATGGATAAAGAAGATGTGAGATATATATAGATATATATATATCTCTATATATATCTATATATATATCTCTATATATATCTATATATATACACAGCAAAATTCTATTTAGTCATGAGAAAGAAGGAAATCTTGCCATTTACAATAACATGGGTGGAGCTGGAGGGCATTACGCTGGTGAGATAAGCCAGATAGAATGTAAAAAAAATCAGTCATCTTTATAGAAACAGAGAGTAGAAAAATTGTTTGCCAGGGGCTGGGGAGTGGGGAAAATAGGTAGAGGTTGGTAAAAGGGTCAAACAATCAGCTATAAGATGAATAAGTTCCAAGGATCTAATGTACAACATGGTGACTGCACTTGATAATACTAGTTTACAATATAACTGAAATTGGCTAAGAGAGTAGAACTTAAATGTTCTCCTTCACACCCGAAAAAAGATAAATATGTTAGGTGATGGATGAGTTAACTATATGATGGGGGAATTCTTTCACAGTACACACATGTCAAATCACCACTCTGCACACTTTAAACATCTGACAATTTTATTTCTCAATTCTATCTTAATAAAACTGAAATTTAAAAAAACCTAACTAGATATAGACAAAATGTTATCTTTTCCCAATGTGCATAATATAGAATGGACACTAACATTGGCTCAATAAACGCTTATTGACTCAGACTCCAGTTTAGCTCACTCACGTTTTAAGTTTCAGCAAGCAAAGCAATATGCATCAGAAGTACTCACCTGATAGTGTGGAGGCTGGAAGAAACTGAACGGGAAAGAAGAAGCCAAGACTTAAAATAGATAATGTCGCAAAAATGTTTTTTAGTTGATTACATATCTCAATATATGTTCAATAAACTTTTACTAAGGATGAAAATAATGTGCATCCTTTCATTCATCATAGTATCTCCACTGTCACAGCCTACGGTACAGCATTAGGATTCAACAAATATTTGTTAAGTAATTAAATGTATTGCTTTGTGTATCTACACTTTTATATGTGTATCTATATTGTTTACCTAATGGCATTTAAAAAAATTCTGAATCTGTTAATTAACTAAATTATCTGGGCACAAACTGAGACTATATTCTAGGACTACACCCATGCTCGGAGTTGTCGATTTATTAATCCAATCATACAAAAATACAGTATTCATGGAGGTAGTGAGACTTCCGAACAAAGCTGACAATAAATTTGTTTAAACTTGTTTTTTATAAGATTTCAAAGATTATATGGCTAATATATACCTTCAATGAAATGTTTTGCCATCATTGTGAGAAGAAGTAATACAGAGAGTGACTGAATTATTTTTGAAATAAGTATATGAGCTTAATTTTGTTCCCAGAAAGAAAAATGACAACACAACTCTTTCTAAGGAAAAACTATGATAAAATATGATTTAATACATAAATATGCATATTTTACAAATATATATGGCAAGAGAGAGGGAATGCCAATGTACAAATATATTTGCCTTGAGCAAAGCTAATGTAAGAAACAAATATTAACTTATAAAACAAGTTAGTCATTGACTGTTTATGCTTCTAAGATTTACCATAGGGTTCATTTAAGTAAGTAATCCAAGGTCAGTTAAATGTCACTCATTTGCTTCAAAGTCAACTTTCCAGAGGCACTCCTCCATCAACAGAGGTGTGCAAACAGAACGGAACTGCTATCATGGATAGGATTACTGTTCTGAGAAGGTGAAAAATAGCAATTTCCCTAAGATTCTTGAAGTTTATTATCATTATACAACCCTTTGATGGCAGATCCTGTGTCTCATTCACTTAAGAGGTTTTCACTTGCTGGACATACAGTAGGACCTTCAAAATCATCTGTCAGGATCAGCGAATCGTATGTCTGCATGAGTCGCCTTGTAGCTATGTTGTGAGAAGATGCTTTAAAATCTGTCAGCGTGCTCTTCTTCTTTTCCCTACCTGCTACTCAGCAGAGACATCCACTGCCTAAGGGAGAATTAGACTGTTGGAGGTGAAAGCATAGAGGAAGAAAGTGTTGCTATTCAGTATTTGACTTCCAAAATAGTCACTGGATGCCTGTTTCAAAGGCACTACTCTTGAAAGCCAAAGCGTTTAAGTGAGAACTGAAATGCGAAAGAAGTTAAAAAAAAAAGTTGAAAAAGGATTTTATGTCAAAAAGGAAAACCCTAAAGAAGCAGAGCATAAAATTTAGTCACAAGGAAAAGATCAGAAGAAACAGATGAAAAACCGAATGACTCCCCCCAAATGGGAAAATGAAGGCTACTCTGTCCAAGAAGGCAGAGAGAAAGGGTAGTTGAGGAGGTCAGCCAGGAGAATGAGAGGACGGATTATGCAGAGAGGCAAAGCATGGGGTCTTCTACCCATCCTTGGCCTGAGCCTCGAGAAAACCAAGGCAACACCCACGGGCCACCCTCTGTCACTGCAGTGAGTGCCCTTGCTGCCAGGGTGGAGGCAGAATATCAGTTTTCCTTCTCTTTGCCAAAAGGTAAGAGGTTCCCATCAAAATTGCCTAAACGTTGCACATCAACTACCCGGCAGAAGTGGTAGTCGACTACGATGCGAGACTGCTCAGCCTACAAAGTACCCTATGTTTATAATGTCCTCTCTCATGGACCCAGCTCCTAAGACCCTAAAACAGACATAGGAACTCTGAATTCTCAAAAGGAGCGGCATGAAAGAGAAAGAATCGGCACCTATACTCGGTAGGGACTGATCAGAACCAGTTTGAGATTCTTCCTCACTCCAACCGGGACAGGGTGAAACCCACCCACACCACAGTGTTACTTGGATATGGACATCTCCAAGTCCAAAGCTCATAATTCCTGAACATCTACCACTCTCTCACCTTTTATATAAAATAGTAGTATAACAGCAGTAAAAATACCTTTTTTTCCTTTTTAACGTAAGGAAAAATATTCAAACAATACCATGGACAAGCCAGTAGGACCTAACTCCTACGTTAGGAGAATTCACATCAGAACTGGTCAGATTATCAGAGATCACATCATGCACCAATCAGCTCACTTTACAAATTAGGAAACTGAAGTTTGGAGAGGAAAATCAATTTGCCCAAGGTCTAGTGGAAAAGGCAAGACAATCCAAGAATCCACTCCTCTCTGCCACTTACTAACTGCATTTCAAAACTCTGCTTTGTTTCCTTGCATCTTGCCTTATTCTCGGCTATGTAAAGAGTCTAATCGCAGTCTTCGTATGCCATGTTAACCTAACTTGCTACATAAAGATAAAACCTAATACCAAGTTCTTTTGAACTGATTTGGTGAGACTTTTCTTTGGCAAAATAGTCTCTCTTTATCTGTGTCCTTCCTTCTGGGGTGACATTTCCTTTAGTTTCCCATAAGCAACCTCCCTTTAACTCCGATTCCCGTCTGCTTTTTCTAATGGTTCCATATGACGTCTCTCCATTACCCTACCTGTCTCTAATTCACCTCTAGGCTGGTCCACAGAAAATTATTCAGAGTGATTTAACAACTTTAATTTCCAATAGTGGCATACTAGGATTCAATTGATATATCAGAATATCAACTTGCAGCATAAAATATAAATATGCCTATGCCATTTTACAGTTTATAAAGTGACTTTGCATTATTTTTTCGTCATAAATACGTAGGTATATTTATTCCTTTATTTTTTAAATATAGCACCTAGAGCTCAGAAAATTACTACCTGTTCAATATTAAGTTGGAGAGCAAGGGCTGGAATCCAGGTCTCTCCGATCCAAGGTTCCACGTTCTTCCTACCAGGTCATGCTACGTTTGGTCGTTCTGTCTCTGGAGAATGAGAATCCACACAAGCTGAGTAAATTCATTTGTAAACTTCTGGTTTGGGGGAGTGAACAGCCATCATAGTGCCAGCCTGCTGCTTCTGATTAGAAATAGGACAGGCGGTCATGCCTGGTGGTCACAGCTAAACAATCTCTGTCACTAACAGAGACAGAGAGCAACAGGCAAGTGGCTCAGGCACTCACTGAGCTCAGGTAGGAAAGGGATGGACAGGCACCATACAGGAGGAGGTGAGGATCGCAGAGAAAGCATAAGGCAGGTCACTGGCTGCGATGCATGTTTGCAGAGAAGGGGAGCAGGACACTGCCTCTCTGGGGACGGCCCTTTGAAGACAGGGCCCCCATGCGCTGCAGTCTCCTAATTGCCTCCTCACTTGGCTCAGAATGGATCTGAATATAAATGGACCCTGCTCTTTACGACAGTAAAGACCCTTAGACCTGAAAGAACTGTATTTTCTGGCCTAACCAGTGACGTCAGGGAATTTAGGAGGCATTCCTGTGCTGGAGGAGGCACAGTGTGGAGTGGGCAGGGAGGGACCATCCAGACCACACGTCCTCCCTGACAGCTGACAGCTTGTAGACTTGCCCACCACGTGACTGGCTCACACAGGACAGACTTTAGAAAGCCCTTCAGCAAGAACAAGAGGGCGCTCTTCCCTCCTACAACCTCACTGTCTCTCTCGGCTCCTTTCTGAAATCTAACCAGCTTCGTCCTGTTACTCAAAGGAAACACAACCAGAAAGTTACAAACTGCTTTTAAATAGGTGCATTTTCATTGAATGGTGTCTGCCACCATGAAGGGGGATGGGTTTGAATTTCCCGTCAGAACAGTCCTGGAAGAGACTATATTTTTTTAGGCTGCGCGACTGTCACAATTCTCATTTTGGACCTCATGTTTTTCTCAGACCATAAGATCAAAGTGGTGGTATTATACATCCTCAGTGTATCATGCATATAAACAAATCAAAAAGAGAAAATATTTTCTTTTCCCTCAAGAAGTTTTAAAGAAATGTGTAGTTACGTCTTAAAATACAGTTCCTCCCAGTCTTGGAATTAGTGACAGGGCTCCCCCAACTGGATCATGGCAGTATTGCAAGCCATCCTTGATGGCTGCCGCGATTTAGACCAAAGCTTCTAAATAAAGTGTTTGGTTTTTTTCTTTATAATCTTCATAAACAAAAGGACCTCGTTATGTGATTTCAAGGCTGTGAATTTTTCCCTTCTTCTCTTCTTCTCTGATTTATTGTATCATTGATCTATTTATCCTTTAACTAAGTGTTTTCTGAGCACCACCATGTACCAGGCTCGGTAAGAGCATAAAAGGAAAATTTTGCAATTTGAACGTGTAATCATGAACAAGACTTTGAGAAATTAAAGGAAGTCCCAAAGAAGGACTCTGGGGACTACAACTTGAGAACAACAGTTGAACTAATTACAAATGTAATTACAAACTAATTACCACATTTAAACTAATTACAAATGTTCAGCCTGAACAAGCAAAGGCTGAGAGATTACAACCTAACCGTCTTCACACATCAGAAGAGGGCATAGACTTATCTCTTGTTGTGCTCCAGCGTGACTTCTCAGCCTTGGCGCTGTTGGTATTATGGGCTGGATAATTTTTTGTCATAGAGGGTTGTCCTGGGCATTATAGGATGGTTAGCAGCATCCCTGGCCTCTACTCATTAGCTACCAGTGGCATCTAGTTGAAAAATTCAAAGATGTCTTCAGACTTTGCCAAATGTCCCCAGGGGGCCAACATCATCCCGACTGAAAACTACTGCTCTGGAATCTAGACTGGTGGTTTCTGAAGGGATTTACAAAGTGGGTATTAAATTAGCAGGACTCTAGAAATGCTATTACCAAAGTGGCTCCATTCTTACGTATTTTCATATGGAATTGGAGATGCTATAGAGACACATTACTCAGGTCGATTAAGAAAAAAAAATGTTCAAAAACCAATGTTTGAACCCAAGTGAGGTTCATGTTGCACCAAGCTCTCCTTGCCTGGGGGAGTTCAACAGAAGCATGGTAACACCAGCAGAAGAATCCGTCAAAGGACTCACGCAACAAGGAGGCGTTCAGAGCTCTCCATAACTGTGATTTCTTGCCATGATTATATATGGTTTTGTAACCCAAACACAGAAATTGTGGTCACCCAGAATACCACTCATTAATTAGCTACAAATTTGATCAGCTGTTTCCTTTAAGAACTTGAAGAAACTTATGGCCATAACTTAAATTGTACCATTTATTTTTTGCGCTGATCATCCAAAATGCCTAATCCTTTTTAGAATCTATGATTAAAACCCATCTGCCTTCTTTTCATGTTATCCAAAATAGTGAAGACTATTTTACACTTTTTTCTTTTTCTTTTGATTTTGTTTTGTTTTCTGTCTCAGAATATATTCTGGAATTACAGAAAGAACAAAACTGTGCTCACCGACCTCTCAGTACTGGTTGCTTGGGGTTGTCCATGTGCCCATGTTAAAGTGTATTTTAATATCTTATTGTGCTGCTAATTGTAATATGATTTCAGAACGTGAAGCTAGATGTGTTCACACACCTTCCAATGGAGAAATAGCTGTGTGCATTTCGCATCACTCCTGACTTTTACCCAGAGAATGAACTGTTATTTTAGAAACTACCCTAATCCAAAAGGTATTCCCAAGGGTGAGAAGTTGCTCAACATTTCCCAGCATTTCCTCAGCTCAGAGGAGCCAGAAGGAAACACAGTCTACGTTCCTCAGGCCAGGTGTTGCTTTGAATCACCAGCACAGTTTAAAGAGATTTTCACAGTAGCCTAAAAAGAAGCCATTTTAAACTGGTAATTAGCAGATTGTCTGCATTCGGTATTTTTTTTTTAATTAATTTTAAGGCCCAAAGGGCTTTTGAATGGTTGAGCAGCCCCATTACTAGTTGTTTAAGGCTTCTGTTATTAGATAATTTTTTAAATTAAAAAGACAGTGGAGAGCTCCCCTGATTGGAACTGTATTAGTTCCTTAAATTGTTTCTAAGCCTCAAAGCTTACTCATTTAGCTTGGCTTTCCTCATGTCAAAAAGTGCAATTCCTTAGAAAGTACAGATGAAGTCTATGTGACTCCTTTGAAGCCTGACTCCTGATTTCCATCCCTAAACCACAAGATGCCTGCGGAAGGCACTATCAAGATTGGTAACTCCTTCGGTTTATTTCATAAGGCCTTACTCATTTCCAAGATACTTAATCCACCGGGAATATGAAAATTAAACTTAATGTCTTGCAAAATGGATTTTGAATACAAAATACACTGAACTGAAATTAAAGTTACAGCACCTCACTCTTCCTTCCCCTTCCACCATCAATGAGTTGTATGATTTTAAACAAGTCATGTCCTCTTCTTAGGATTCAGCTTCTCCACCTTAATATTACCAGATAGTTTTTATCTTTAAATAAAGTTATAGGATTCCATATTCTATGGGCAAACTAGGATATAGAACAAACTGTGCTTTTAAAAATAAGTACCACAATTATATCTTTGTTCAGAAAAAAACTTGCTATGGTCAACTCATTCACTTAACTCACAGGTTCTTTCATTGACTCAAGATATAGAAAAAACACATGGAACTTTCAAAAAAAGTCAAGAGAAAAGTCTGCCACTGTATTTCAAATTAGTTCATTGTTATTTGGCTAACTTTGTTGGATTACAGTCTTAGATAAAGAAGCCTGTGCTTCATGGATGATTCCCACTCTGCCTGCGCTGTGTAGCTGGCTCTCTTCTGTGGATTCAGACTAGTCTCCTAAGGCTGAGCAAAACCACCTGCGCCATTCCCAAAGGCTTCCAGGGCAGCGGTGGTGGGTTGTACAAGTTAATTTGTATCTGCACTCACTGTTACAGCAAAAACAAATTTTCTTATAAAGGACACAGTGAACTTAGCATAGTTTAGAATCCAGATATAGGTATAAACAAGGAGAATTCACACACACCCCTTCTTCTTCAATCCTGCTTTTCTATCCTTGTAAAAATGTTGCTGAATACCTAAGGTAAAAATAAATCCATCCTCAGATAGAAGTTTGAATAAAATGAAGTGGCAGCAAGTTCATCAAAATAGATATTGTAGCTGCTAGAAAACTGCTCCGGCTCCACAAAATGCTTGCTGGTTTGTGTCTTGTCCCTAAACTCAGCTATGCTTCTTCCTAAGCATAGGGGAAGACATTCTGACTTAGCAAGATTTGATTAAAAAAAAGGGGTTGAGTAGGAAAGATGTTTCAAATGTTCTGACTCACCCTATAAGAGAGCCACATTCCTCCCACCAAACCCAAAGCTTAAGGTCAGTTTCAAAGCTTGAGAGGGCATTTCATGATAATTAATATTGAGTATGTATTGTGTGCATCTGCCTAGGCACTTTTCATGTATTGTCTCATTTAATCTTAACAACAACTGTGATGCTTAATTTCATGTACCAACTTCACTGGGCTAAGGGATGCCCAGGTAGCTGGTGAAACATCATTTCTGGGTGTGTCTGTGAGAGTGTCTCCAGAAGAGATTAGCTTTTGAATCAGTAGACTGAGGAAAGAAGACCACCATCACCAATGTAGGCATCATCCAATCTGAATAGACAAAAAAGATGGAGGAAGGGAAAATTCCTCTCTCTGTTTGAGCTGAGATGTTTATGTTCTCCTGCTCTTGGTCACTGGCACTCCTGGTTTTTGCGCCTTTGGACTCAGATCAGAGCTTATACCATCAGCCCCCCAGTTTTCAGGCCTTTGGACCTGGGCTGAGTTATACCACTGGCTTTCCTGGTTCTTCAGCTTGCAGATGGCAGATCATAGATTGTGGGAATTCTTGGCTTCTGTAACCATGTAAGCCAATTCCTATAATAAGTCTCCTCTTATCTATCTATCCAGCTATCTATCTGTCGTCTATCTATCTACCTACCTATCTTATTGGTTCTGTTTCTCTGGAGAACTCTAATACAACAGCCTTATGAAGTAAAATCAATTATTAACTCCAATTTATAGATGAAGAAACACAGGCACGTATAGGTTCAATAATGTGCCTTTGGTCACACAGAATGTATCACAAAAAACAAGGAGTCAGGGCCAGCCGAGTGGTGCGGCAGTTAAGTGCATGCACTCTGCTTCAGCCGCCCGAGTTTCACGGGTTCGGATCTGGGTGCAGTCCTACGCATTGTTTATCAAGCCATGCTGTGGCAGGCGTCCCACATATAAAATAGAGGAAGATGGACACAGACGTTAGCTCACGGCCAAACTTCCTGAGCAAAAAGAGGAGGATTGCCAGCAGATCTTAGCTCAGGGCTAATCTTCCTCAAACAAAAAAAAGCAAGGAGTCAAGTTCAGGCTGTCTTACTCCATAATCCTAATTCTTGACCAGTAACAATAATAACAAAACAGCAATAAAAATTTAAAATATACAACTACATACTGAGGGGACTTGGCGAGAAAAAGCAGAAAAAAAGAAGATTGGCAATAGTTGCTACCTCAGGTGCCAATCTTTCAAAAAGATAATTAATACTGCTATTAACCATTATTGAATGTCTATTACATGACATGCACTATGACATGTCCTTTCTCATTCAATTCTCACTTTCTCCTTATAAGCTAAGTGTTAGTCCTCCCATTACACGGATTCTAAGAGGTTAACTAAACAGCCTGACATCACACAGCTTGTACATGAGAGAGCATGAGTCAAAGCCTCTGCTTTTAGAGCGCTGTCTGCCCTGTTTTATGAGGATACGAGCAGTGTCATATTCTGTAATTGAGAGAAAATCGAGGGATGCTGGATAAAGTTCCAAGTGGCTGAGAAATAATCAACCAACCAAATATGGACAGACATAGCAAAAACCAATACAGAGGAAAGAAAGGCTGAAGCAGATTTATAAATTAAGCAACGTTATAGTTGAGACAAATTTCAGAACTGCTCTTAGACATAAGTAAGACCCTTTTCCAGCCATGTCTCACTCCACATGCTTAGAGGACCTGACCACTAAATACCCACGTCCTCTCTTCTAGAGCTTGTTTTGGTTATCCAGGACTTCAGAATTCTCTGCCTAAAATGGTCCTGAGCCCTAGATCCAACCTCCTCAGGACAAGCCACACCAATGATGTGCACACCCAAAGACTGGCCCTTAGCAGTAGTTTAAGGGATATAAATAGAGCTTGGATATGCAAACTGGGCTATCTGCCTTTGTGTGGAAAGGAGCTGATGATGGAAAGAGAAGTATGGCAAGCTATGGGCTAGGGGCTGGGGGCCCCTCCACACCATCAGTTTTCAGCACAGATTTGCGATAAATTTAAGAATTTTTAAATTTGAACCGGCCTTCCAGGATAATATGAAGTTATATTTGTCAAGGGAAGAGGATGGAGCATATTTCATGTAAACAATTGTAAGTTTGATTTATAACTTTTAAAGACCCATGTCCTTTAGATCTCCATTCGCACTCCTGCCTTGAGTCCCAAAATGCCAAGGACAGGCCCCAGACCAGCTCTTCTCTTCTCCTTTCCCCTCCCACCAGAGGCAAATGTGCTGCTAGGAGCTCACTGTAGTGTTCGATTGATAGTGGCTAACAAACTCACCCTGTGGCTCCACTGATGAAGCTTTCCAGAGTGTCATTAAATCACAGGTAGGGACAACTTCCTATAACCTCACTCCTCAGTCCCTGCGGAGGACAAGGAAAAAAATCACCCGGCGTTGTGTAGGAATTGCCATTTACATGACACTTCAGTGTTTACTTCTTTAGAAACAGCTGTTTCGTCAATTCATTTCAATGTTCATTAGCTTGACACATAAGATTATGGTGTTCTGTCTACATGATGCCAGAACAACCAGACGATTTAATCAAATTCAGTCCAACAAGCAGACGATTTGCTTTGAAAGAGAAATTAGTTTGTTTGTTTGCTTGGTTTATTTTTTAACTATCAATTCTATTAAATCAACAGAGAAATCAATCATCCCCCACCACCACCCCTCATCCTCTCCACTCCAGCCAATCAAATTCACATAGCAAACACACAAATCCAGATAGGAAGTCAGGCTATTAGTCAGTCAATGTCGGTTCTAGTACTTGTCTTCATCAAGCATCTAAGCTGATATTCCGTGCTGATGAGACATCTGCATCGGAATGCTACATAGCATAGGTCAGAACGCCTAAGCTAATGGACACACAAAATGCACTGGAACCGACACACACTCTAAGAAGGAGTCTTTGATGGAGGTTGCTAGGCTAGTCTTTCCAAGTCATGGTGGCTGCAGTCACCTCTCTTTCTGTCATGGGTAAGCTCACAAAATCCAAAATGTCTCCATGTCACATTCCCACAAGTGTCCAGCATTCCTCTACTGGTTAAGCATAGGAAGAGATTAAATCAAGGTGACCTTATAATAATCATCTGTACCATCATTTGGTGTCCAGGGATCACTTGCCTCAACCCAATTCCTGCTTGGAGGGAAGGGGCAAGACGTCATGTAATGGGAGACACATAAACAGACTTTGAGACTCAGTATCCAGTTGCTTAGATACTGAGTGAGATTCCCATCACTGACAGGCACACTGCAGCATTTATAAACTGAGCATCTAATTGAAATCCATGTGAGAATATACCTGATTCTTTTTCCGCGGGTAGCTGTTAAAAGCAATATAGAATGGTGAGAAAGCATTAAAGGGATTGGTTCAGCAGCCTTGGAGAAAGTGCCCACTCCTGTGGGGATGGTACCTTAGAGAAGTCATGCTCCTCCATTTAAAGAGAGAAACTCTTCTGGCCACAGAGAGCAAGATATTTTCCAATCTAACTTACGAGTCACTTGGGTCATAGTACAGATTTGGAAGGCAGGATGCAAGGAGTGAATTTTACTGATCATTTCCCCTTCCCAAGCAGCATTGCCTCCCAGGATTGCTTTGTTAGAACACAGTGGATCACAGCTTGTGGGAGGTAAGGCCACAGCCCAAGCTAAACAATTTCATTAGGCACATGCTGACTTAGCCCAGATTGCTCTCTTCAGGTCCTGGATCCTACATGGAATTGAATCATCCTCCATCATAATTACCGGAAGCATTTGAAGCAGCTGTTGCCTCCTCCCTGTGGCTCATGCTGGACAGCAGACAGCCTGAGGGTCCCATCCTCTGACAGGGATATGCTTCATTTCAGTGTGTGTGCCTGTTCATTCCACTGCCTGAGCCAGGAGTCTATCTGGCCACTCGCTGCTGAATATGGGGTGGAAAGTTCTCTCCACAACAGCGGAGCATAGCGAAGACAGGAATAGTGCTCCTACTCAACACATAGACTTACGAACACTAACCTTCACTGAGACCTGAACTATGGAATACCGCTGTTAATATTAATCATCATTTATTTATTCCTGCGACATGCTAAACACGAAGCTAAGTACTCTAGACATCATTTTACTCCGTCCTCCAAAAACATCTCTGAGATTCAAAAGCTATGTGGTCATCCACTAGAGCAGAAGGGAAAGTAAAACAAACCCTCTTCTTTGCACAGAGTCTATGAAAATAAGAAGGAAGGAGAAGACATGGAGCCACTGATCCAGAAGTTCTAGGCTGAGGGAAGTTAATCATAGGCAATAAAAACATTTGTGACCACCCACTATGTGGTAGGCCCTGCACTAGATGCTGGAAACACAACAGAAGACAGTGGCATGGGCTTTACACCGGAGGAATATAAAGAAGGTGATTTTTAAACAGTGTTTTGAGGATGAGGAGGGACACAGTTTAGTAGAGGGTGTGAGAAGGATGACGGCGCTAGCTAGGTATCGCAGCATCCCCATGGCAGGATTTCAGTCCGGAGACGAAACTTACTCTGAGGGACGGGGAGAGAGTTGACAAGGAAAGGAAAGAAGGCAGGTGAGCTGAAATTTTACAAAAATGTGCTTCATAGACCCATGTTAGAAGAGAGTCAAGAGCCCTAGCTCATCTAGGACCTCTGCCTCTATGATTGCTGTCGAACACTAAACACCACTAAGGAGGACTCAGCGTTTTGGAGGGCAAACAACAGCTTGAGAATCTAATAAACGATACGTGCCTTCTAATAAAAGAAAATGCACGTGCAGACACATGTATGTTCACACAAAATGATGTGAGTCGCTACGGAGGCATACGAGTATCAGTCCTTAGTTACAAACGTCTTGGGAAAAGGCTAAGTTGGAAAGCTCTTTTATTACATTCTCCATGCATAATGTAGTAAGGAATGCTGGAAGACCTGAAGGAATTGGAGTCTCAGGTTCTGGGGGGTTGGCTCAGCAGTACACCCCCTAAAATGTAACCCCATCTATGACTCCCACTGGAGAGTGTTGGCCAGGAGTAAACAATAACAAACCAATTTAGTCCTTATGACAGCCAGAATGAGATTATTACCCCAATTTTAATGATGAAGAACTAACCTTCCCAAGGCTATAGAACTAGAAATTGACAAACTGAGTACACGAGGTCCCCACGTCTCCAGAAGCTGTCTTCACACTAACTAAACTCCATTGTCTCCCAGGCAAAGAGGATTCCAGGCAAGTGAAAATTTATACGGAGAAGACAGGACAGGAATCTTACTCAGAAAACATCTGCATTCCTCCATCTTTGCTTCTCCATGGAATAGACATGCTAAGGGCATTTTCATCTTCAGTTGCTCTCGTCTTCATTACCACAAAGCAGCCCTCTGGTAAGATAAATCATGCCAGAATGCTACCTTACCCTGGACTACTTTTATTGTCCTGCTGAATGTTCTTTCTTTTTCTTTACAAGGAATGCTTATCATTAATGCAAAAAATTCAATTACTGTTTGGATTTATTTATTCATTAGCTTGATGCACAGCAAACACAATTCAACATTACACTCATAATGAAATCACCATATCTGACAGAGGGAGACAGTTTACATGTTCAGGCTAGACATAAACCAAGCTGACTCTAGCCCCACACTCGTGAATTATGGCCTCCAGCACACCGTGCTAATCATATGACCTGTTTGTTCTCCATGCATATGTGGTGATCAATGGTGACAGTAAATACTATGGCTGCATGAGCGGAGGCTGGAGCAGGAAATGCCCTTCCTGAGGCTGCCTTTCACATTCAGCAAATGAAACAGCAATGCCCTTGCCGGGCCCCTGACCTGGAGAACGTTCAGGAGAAAGTGAGTCTCTGCCCGGTGAGGCTTGTGTGAAGTAGCTTGTCTTACTTCCAAATAATAGGCTGACACAGCCATAATATCACAAGTTAGGCCAAAAATAAGGGAATTCTGATTTTGTCCAAGTTGCCTTCATATTGATGCAGGGGCTTGTATATCTGACTCCCTCTGCGGTTCTTGTTGGAGCATATGGTGCATCCCTGCCTGAGTTCCTGCCACAAGCAGACTCCGGGATATACTCAGTCATCAACAAGAATGTGCAGCTAATTAGGTGTCAGACACAGCAGCCTGGGGCAGGCAGAGGTGGCACTGAGAGTCACTTATGTAGAAGTAGTACTGTGAGGAGGAAGAAAAAGATCCATAAATTTTACATGTACCCAGGTTCAAATATCTGCTCAGCCCCTTACTGTAAGACTTTGAGCAAGTCACTTAATTTTTTTTCTTTTATAAACTGGTGATAAAACCTACTCTGGATGGAGTGTGTGAGGATTAGAGATGTGAGGGCAGGCCTTCAAGAGTTCATTGGGATGATGATGATTCCACAAGGAACCATCAAGAGCCACTACGGAAAGGAGATATAAATCTGAAGTCTAAGAGATGAACCAGAAATGTGAGCCAAAGACCATAAATCAATGAGTAAAAAGTAATAACCAACAACAATACACAGAAAGAAAAGGAAGGGCAGTTCATTTTATTCACCATTCACTGGGCAGCTCATTGTAAAGGAACCCAGTTGCCTTCTGGAGCCGATGGTGTTCCATCTCTCGCCTAAGATGCTCTCAATGAATTCTGACCACTCTGGCCCCTGAAAGCTCACCATGACCCTGGTGGTAGCACATAGTTTTCTCCTTCTCTTGAAAGCAGAAGCCCTTTATTACACTGACATAAAGAAAAACGAAGAGACACAATAAGGACATTTCTAGTCTCAAAGAGTTTTCCTGCTGTTTCTGAGGTTTTAGCCATGGTTTTAAATGACGCCTACTTTAATTAGATTTGATATTTTCCAAAATCCTTTCTGGGTCAAAATATATAATTTTATGCTCCTATAACATAACTTTTAGTTGTGTCTAAGTCAAACCTTGTTTTTCCTTCTTCCTATTTGTATCTGTACAAGACTTGATTGTAGTCTGTCTCCTGCTACATGACAATCTTTATTAGTACCTCTGTCCACAAGACTGTAAATTCCTTGAGGGCAGAGAAACGATTTTATTTCCCTAAGACCTAGCCCGCTTTTGAGGATAGAATATCTGTATAGTAATACGATTATTATTACCTAAGTGGGTGCTCTGAACCACCACACAGCAATGTTGTGAATAGAATAGCTTATTCCCTAGTTTACTTTTCAAGCCAAATAGCTAAAATTATCTGAGGAAAGAGGCACTTTCCAGATTAGATTAGTGTGAAAATGTTACCAACTTGGTCATTACTGTCAAGTTTACCAAGTTAAGCTCTGAGAGTTAAAACTGTGCTTTCAAGAAGATAAAAGCTACAGTTTTTACAAAGTAGAGCTTTAAAATATGTTTACAATGGAATAGCCCATATGAATTACTCAGAAATATCTGGACAAGCTAGCATTTCCTTCTAAAATGATTTTTTTGGGGGGTGCAATTTCTCTTACTAGTCCCACCAGTAAGGATCAACTCAATCTCCAGCTAAACTGTGTAATTCCAATCTGCTGTAAGGCTACACACTGCATCTCTAACTAAAGCCAATGACCTTTCAATTATGTATCAATCAACCATAAGTTGAATTGACAGTGAAACTGAGCAATGGGTTCACTTTTCTCCCCATAATCTGAGTCAATTAATTACAACAAGTTAGGAATGGAGAAAGGAAGTTTTAATTTTATGAGCCAGCATAATCAGGAAGATGGTAGACTAATGTCTCAAAAAAACCATCTTCAAGGATTACAGAATCTTGAAGCAATTATATAGGGAAAGTGGACAGTAAGGAGAGGGTTTAGAAATGTCAGCCTTCAGGCATGACGGATTCCAGGGTCTTTCATTGTTCTTTTCTTCTGTCAGTGATGATGAATATCTTGTAGGTGTGTCTCCCACCTGTGGTCAGTCTGTTCCTAGAGAGAAATTCATAGAAGAAAGTTTTAAATTATCAAGCTATAAGGGAGTACATATGTAAGCGGAGACCATAAATCAGGAGAGCATGTGAATTTTTTATATGTGCAGAGCAGCGAGTAGTCACACAGAGGAGGGGCTGGGGTCATTTAGTGTAACAAGATGGCCTCACTTATGTTCACTGACAATAGTAGTAATAATACCTATCATTTATCAGGGGAGTATTACCTGTATGTCATTACTTGACATAGATTATCTCATTTTCTCTTCAAAACTACCCTCTGAAAGAGCACTACTAATATCCTTATTTTGTAGATAAAGAAACTGAAACCCCGAAGAAGCTATGTCACTATTCAACAGGCACGTGGATGTGTTCAGCCCAAGTCATCCACCAAAACTGAGGTTGAGGAGCAGGACTTAGAGAACATGCCTGAATGACAATGGGCTAGTGAGAACCTTCATTTGTTTTATAGGAACTCTCTCAGCTGTGGCATTTGACAAAATTTTATTATGATTATCTGTCTTGGAATTAGCATATCCTACAAGAAACACCCCTCGGTTAAAAGCAAAGAAATGATGCATTTTAATATAAAGCAGTGACACATCCTTAGTTACCATTGCATTTGTCTATGAACATCATACGGAACCAAATTTCATTATTTCCCAAATTCCCAGAAGTCCTGCAAGAGAAATACACCAGAGAGAAACACAGTGTAAAAAATGAATAAATCCCCAGACCGTGCTGCAGAGGCACAACTCTTAGAAAATCAGGGAAGGAATGTTATAGTTGAAGTGGAAATAAAACTATGTTTTCTACCTAATCCATCTATTTTTACATGTATGAGCTTCATCGTTATTTCAGCACAGTAATGCACAGTTCCAAAACCTTGAAGTGATCATCTTTGATCCTGAGGGAAGTTTGTTGTTGCTCTGAGAATGATGATGGGTTGACCCGGTTATACGAATCGTATCTTTTTGTAGAAAGGTGACACTGTTGGCCCACAATGAATCTCACTGGTACCTTGCTTTCTTGGTTGTGAACAGGACTCTTTCTTCATCTATCAACAACTCCTCAGAGACTGCCTGGCACCTACAACTAAAAGAAGAAAATTGGAGTTAATGGGATTGAACCTGAAAACAAGCTCTGATAATCCAGTTTCAAAAGAGATAATGTGGCAGAGTGGAAGAGAAGGAGGGAAGGAAATCAAATCAACTGTATAGAAAAGCCTATTTCTTTGTATTATCATGGCCTGAGAAGCCCCGTATCCTAACTTGCCTTTTTTTTTAATTATCATAATCAACTTGAAAAAAGCAGAGAAAAATCCCTGAACACGAAGTAAACCAAACTTCTGTCCCTAATTTAAGAGCCCATGTCTGACTTAACCTAGTTCACAGTATAAAACACTTAGAGAAAATGTTTCTTAGTCCTTTTAGAAAAGCACTCATTCCACATTGCCAGTTAATATCTCACTCTCTGCCCCCCTGCCCTTGTTGACCCACTCCTTGTCTTCCTGACAGCATCTCTCAACCTTAGACGACCCCTTAGGACTCATTGATTTCTCTGACCTCTTGTCCACTCTCAGGGATAGGGCATAATGAAATGAAAACCTTGAACAAGCGAGTAAAAATGATGCAGATGCCCAATGTCAAAGTCAGCCCAGGAGGTGATCAATGAGTTGTGTGATGTCCCAGTCATTAGTTGGATATCAGAAGGGCAGATGTCAAAAGCTCTGTGGAGTGCATAAAAGAAGTGAAAGATCAAACCAGGGCATACGAGGCAAGAGAAAATGGTAACCCAAGAAGGAGATTCTGGCAATACAAAAATGTTGGCAGATGGTGTTTCATTAAAAACAATAATAACAGTAACACATAGCATTTTTTAAGTGCTTATCAGGTGCCAGACCCTGTTAAGCTCTTTCACATTTACGTGACTTAGTCCTTTCATTAGCTCTATCAGAGAGGAATTATTATCCTAATTTTATAAATGAAGAAACTGAAACTCAGAGGGATGGAGAAACTTGTCCAAGGTCACACAGCAGTGAAATGAGAAAGACAGAAATCAAACCCAGTTCTGTCAGACTTAAAAGCCTATTATTCTTAACACCAAAAATAACCCCTCCCTTATATTTCATACCACTAAGTATAAAGTGCCTCCTTTTAAAGCTACATCAGTGAATTTTTCCGACAATGTTATAGTCCATCATAAAGGTTCAAACCCTTCGGCTTAGCTGGATTCTGGGTCCAGCTCCCTCCAAACCAGCCTAGTCCCATTAGCAGTTGTATTTTTTGGCTTTTAGTTCTTTATTCAGAGGCTGAACTCAAGTTCATATCCATATTAGCTAGTGCCATTTGCTCAGTGCCATGGGTTGTTCTCATTTCTCATTCTTGGCTCCCTTCGGAATCTTTATAGTCTGTTTTTTCTGGACCAGTTGTTCACTATGACAGCATGTAAAGACTCAGAGCATCCACCAGCTTCCTGCCAGATGGCTGAACTCTAGTGAATGGCCACCAACCTATGGACGGCTGAGCAGTGACTGAATACTTCTCTGCTTAATGCAGAAACTCTTGCAGAATTTCACATGGGGCAAGCCTGGGATTTGACTGACCTCCAGAAAATTCTAAAATCTCAATAATAATAATAATAATAATGATGATAATGATAATGACAGTAATATATAATATTTACCAAGTACTTCTGAATGCTTACTGCGTATCAAGCATAGCTCCGAGCCCTTTAGATGTGTGTCATTTGATAATGTTAGTAACAACTGAGGGAGGCAAGTATTATTATTAGCCCCATTTTATAAGTGAAGAAACTGAGGCCTGGAAAAATTAAGTTATCCAAGTTCACAAAGCTGGAAAATAGTATATCAGGGATTTGAACTGACTATCCAATTTCAGAGTTCCTGACTTAACTGCACCATGTTCTGGTAAGGCAATATTTTTGGATTTATTTGTTGCACAAAAGGGAGCTCAGACCCAAAGCATCAGTCAGGAAGAGCAAAAGGCCTCTGACAGAAGCCTTGTTGACAGTGGTTCATTCACAGTGGGGAAGAAAATAATAGTAACAACTAGCTCATAATGAGCTCCTCCTCTGTGCACTTACATACATCCCGTCACGTCATCTCACAATAATCCTATGAGATATGTCTTAATATTAACTTCAATTAAAAGAGGAAGAAACCTAGATTTTGAGAGCAGTGTGTTGTGCAAGGACGCAGTTGGTAAGTGACAAAGACTGTATCAGATAGTTACTAACATAGTAACAATGCATAACAAACCACATCGAAACTTACTAGCTTAAAACAATCATCATTTACTTAGCTCCCATTCTTCAGATTGACTCTGGTTTGCTTTGACTGGGCAGTTCCTCTGTTCTTTTAGGGATTCCTCATGCATCTCAAGTCAGCTGTGGGTCAAGTAGGCAGCCTTGCTGATCTCGGCTGGTCTGTCTCATCTCTGGGACTCAGCTGGAACAACTGAGCTGACTCAGCTCCGTTTACATGAGACAGAGTCTCTGTAGGCAGTCTGTAGAGAGCCCACAGATATGTGCAAGACCTCTTGAGGGCTCTGCTTGGAACTGACTCCATGCTTTCTACCACTCTCTGTTAGTAAAAGCAAGTCAGTATGCCAGCTCAGCTTCAAGGGTTGGAAAATAGATAGGAAGGGCTGCAAAGGGCACAGGTCTACAAAAGCAAGAACAACTGTGGTCATTTTTGTAATCATCTACTGCAAAGGCGGAATTCAAACCCAGTTCTGACTAACTCCATGGTCCTTATTGCAAATTCAAGTTTGCATACTCCTAAATAGAACATTCAGGAAGTACAATTATAGCTCTTTTCTCTCAGCATTTTAAGTATTTCATTCCTACTTCTTCTTGCTTCCATGATTTCTAAAGAGAAGTCACATGTGTTTCTTATCTTTGCTTCTCTATAAGTAAGGCATGTTTTTTTCCCTCTCTGGATTCTTTCAAAATGTTTTCTCCATCTTTGATCTTCTGCAGCTTGAATACGATATGCCTGTGTGTCGTTTTCTTGGTATTCATCCTGCTTAGTGTTCTCTGAATTTCCTGGATCTGTGGCTTGATGTCTGAGATTAATTTTGGGAAATTCTCAGTCATTTTTGCTTCAACTATTTCTTCTCTTCCTTTCTGTCTCTCTTCTCCTTTTGGTATTCCCGTTACACATATGTTACACCTTTTGTAATTGCCCCGCACTTCTTGGATATTCTGTTCTATATTTTTTCCAATCATTTTTCTGTTTGTTTTTCAGTTTTAGAAGTTTCTATTGACATATCTTGAACTTCAGAGATTCTTTCCTCAGCCATGTTTGGTCTATTACTGAGCCTGTAAAAGACATTTTCATTTCTATTATGGTGTTTTTTATCTCTAGCATTTCTTTTTGAGTCTTTCTTAAGATTTCCATCTCTTTTTTAAATTATCTATCTGTTCTTGTATTCTATCTACCTTTCACATTAAAGACCTTAGCATACTAACCAAAGTTGTTTTAAATTCTTGGTCTGATAATCCCAACATCCCTCTGATTTCTGAGTCTGGTTCGGATGCTCTCTCTGTCTCTACAAAGTGTGTTTGTTTTTTGCCGTTTATTATGCCTTCTAACTTCTTGTTGAAAGCAGGACGTGACAGAATGGATAAGAAGAACCCCAGTAAATAGGGCTTTAGTGACGTGGTGGCAAGGTACGAGGGGAAGGGAAGCGTTTCTTAGTCCTGTAAGCAGGTCTTAGTCTTTTAGTGAGCCTGTGCTGTTGGGCTGTGAACTTCACAAGTGCTTCTTAATTCTACCTCCCCCTTAGGGGGGACAAGATGGCAAAAGAGGGCTGGGAAATCCCTTCCCCAGGTAGTTAGACTCTGATAGAACCTCAATAGGTTAGGATTCTGGTAAAGTAGTTTCTCTTAAGCACAAGCTTTTTTAAGACGAACAAAATGCCCTAACATATTTCAAAATGGTTCCTTTTCCTGTCTCCTTACCAGAAACATGAGAGAATTTTCCTCCAATATTCACTGTGAAATCCTGCCAGAGCTCCTAGAGGTAAAACTCACATAAGCGTAGGGACCTTCCTTGTCCCTCATGGAGTTCTTAATTCTCAGACTTTTCCACACTGAGCTTCCAGCAATTTTTCAATTATAGTTTAGGTTTTCCTGCCCTGTACTTGTTCCCAAAGAGTTTTCTGCTCGAGAGTTTCTTCTCTGGTAAGTTAACAATTTTCTGAATTGCCTCTCTATCTCTCCAATTTTGGAGGGGGGCAATGCCTTGTCCTGTGACCTCACTTCTCTGGAAGAGCTAAGAAGAGTTGTTGATTTTCTTCAGTTTATTCATCTTCTTACTTGTTGTTAGACCAGAAAGAAAACTTCCAAGCTCTTTACATGTAGGGTCACAAATCAGAAGTTCCAGATCAGAAACCCAAAGGTATCTTTTCAATAAATATTTATCATGTTTCTATATGTACGAGTACCTAGTGAGCTGGATTTATCTTTCAATCGACTTGTTAGAGGACCCAAAGGAAAAGAGAAAGTAAGGGGTATGAAGATGATGGCAGCTTCAAAGAGGAAAGATTTCAAGTTTGCAGCAATGAATCTGAAATTCCTATAAACTTTGCATACTTTCTGGAGTCAACATCTGGCTCTAGAGAGAGAGTGAGTAATGAGACTAAGGGCAACTTTTACTAATGGGGACTTTACTTATGTGACAGGATGTATGTAAATGGCACCCAAGAAAGCCCAAATTCTTTGAGGCCAACACCAAGAAGCAGTAAAATTCCCATAGGGTTTCCAGTTCCCTGCCCCTCTCTCAGCCTTCATGTGTGCAAAGCATTGCACTAGGCGTTTCGCATCTGTACTCTTCGTTTTAAGCTATATTTCATTTCATAAAGAGCCACACTCAGACAGGAGACAACCCAAGAACCCAAATGACTGACTGATATTTGTGTTTCCATACGGTAGATCCTCTTATCTCCCTGTGGTTGAGAAGCCTCGCCTTGGACCATCCATTGCTTGAGTATCATCAAGAATTATTTCCTTGACCTTCTCATAAAAATGAAAAGTAAAGCAGCAAGCTAATTTTGTTTGGTTCATTTCCATTTTACTATTATTATTATTATTAGTTATGGTTTCACTGCAGAATTCTTCAAAAGAGAATTCAGGCTACGAGAAAACAATCTCTTAAAACTCAAAAATTAAAAAAGTGGGGGCTGGCCCCGTGGCTGAGTGGTTAAGTTCGCGCACTCCGCTGCAGGCGGCCCAGTGTTTCGTTGGTTCGAATCCTGGGCGCGGACATGGCACTGCTCATCAGACCACGCTGAGGCGGCGTCCCACATGCCACAACTAGAAGGACCCACAACGAAGAATATACAACTATGTACTGGGGGGCTTTGGGGAGAAAAAGGAAATAATAAAATCTTTAAAAAAAAAAAATAAAAATAAAAAAGTGAAAGGAATGTAAAAATCACATAGCTGAGAAAATAGCTTATTTCACGTCTAAGTTTGCTTTTGTCCTAAGTTGATGCAAAATCTCCTTTAGCTGATAAATACTTTCATTCAAGGCAAGGAACATTTATTTCAGATAATGTCCTTATTCCTGGAGGAAAAGAAGAGGTAAATTCTGAAGTGAAGAATATCCTGGGGAAACAGTTTGGCAAATGAAATGACATTTTTCTGTTCTAATTTAATATCATAAAGGAATAAATATGGGTAACATGGAATCAAATAAAAGAAAAGACTTTCGGAATAATAGAATGTGAAATCAGAGAAGTTCCTGAGAGATCAGTGGCTCCAATATCTTTATTTTCCTGATAAGATCTGAGAAGAGAATTTCTTTGCCCAAAGTCTCCCTGATGGTTAATGGCAGAATTGAAACTAGAACCAAAACCTAAAACTCCCTATTCACTGTCCTTTCTAATCAGTTTTGCAGGACTCACAGTATCTTTTTCCAAAGTCTGCCCCTATTTATCAATGAACTTATATTCTCTTCTTCCAAGCTACCATATAGGGGACACAGTCCATCCTCTAGTAGAAGATGACATGTCAAGTTTTGGTACATAGATGTCACCTAAGGAAGTCCATGATAGAATTCAGGGTGTGTTGAACTTCAGTGGAAAAATATTTTCTTCTTATCTTCAGGCGTCTGTAAGTGAGACTGAGCATCTTCTTCAATCACAAATGTAGGCAACAAACCGCAGTAAAAGTAGTAGTTTCTCTGACTTGATCACCATAGAAATCAGATGTTTTCATATCCTTCTGCGGTTTTTGTACATTTTGGAACATCATTTATGTTCGTAATGAGTTTGAAATTATGATACTTATCAGATTTGCTCCTAGATATTAATATTTAATGTTTTCATAAAAAGGCACATACATTGTCGTTTCATGAATGTGCTTTTTAATATTTGGTCATTGGTTTCCTTAGTAACTGGATATAACTTATTTTATGGCAGGCAATCATATGAAGTTGTACAATCCTCCCCCGAAAGTCTTGTGAATCCCAAGATACACTTCTGGGTCTAGCTACATCTCTGATTTCAAATTGGCTCCATAGTCCCATGGCAGGGGAGAACACCTTAAAATGTGTCCACACTTGGGGAATAAACAAATGTGTGATCTCCCAAGATAAAATCAGTACAAGTAATTAAGCAATTGGCTTGAATTAACCAGATTCGGCAACAAGGCTTGAATGTTAGGGTGTGCTAACACATGGGGTCTGTGCTTCCAGGTTCAAATTAGGGTCGCGCTTGTCAACTCCTCCTGTGCAGCCTTTCCTACTACCCTGTCCCTTCTCCCCTACCCTGTGATGCAACGCATCGGCGAAATTACTGAATCTCTGGGACAAGGCTGGTCCAAGAGGAAAAAAGGGTTTACCTATGGTAAACAGCATGCCGGCAGCAGGGTGAGCTGCAGCCTTGAACAACTCAGAGATGGGCAAGCCAAACAGGGGTGAGGACAGTGTGGACCACAATTCAGTGGAACATCAAGTAACAATTCAGCAGAAGGAAAGCAGCAGCATCAAACCTCACAGCAGGCCCCACGTCACACATTGCAGAGTACCTAGTTAAGAAGTCAGGTCCAGGTCCCAGAATGTCTAGATTTGAATTGATTCAGCCTCTTCCAAGATAAGTGATCCAGGCAAGTTACTTCAGCTTCCTGTACCTCAATTTCCCTGTCTGTAAAATATAATAATAGTTGGATCTACTTCATAGGGTTTTGTGGGAAGAAAATGAATAAATATTAGGCGAGTGTATCTAATAGGGCCTGGTACATTGTAAGCACTCAGTAAATGTTAGGTATTAGTGGTATCACTCTCTCTGAATACATGCATAGGACAGCTATGCTCTCTGGCCCATTGTGGAACTCTTCCTGAATGTAAAAACTGCCGTTGGCTTTAACAGCATATTCAAGTTACCCGTGCAAGACCCCTTGGAATCCTCAGAAAATTTTGAGGGATGTATTTCCTGGAAATCACTTGACTCTCTGTTAGTCAACTTGATGAGGCCTCAAGATATCAGATTTGAAGGTATGATTGGAAAGGTGAGGCATGAGACATGGCCATTAGTCCTTCAAAATGATCCTGTTATTTTTGTAACCCTTTAAGATCAAGAGCAATGGCAATTATGTGTGCAATAAGAATATTTAGTAAGTACCCGAATTACCTTCAATTTTAAGACTAAATTTTAGTATCCTAAGTCGTGTATTTTTTTTAACAACTTTTGCCAACTTTTTTTTTTTTCTGCTTTATTTCCCAAACCCACCCCTCGTACATAGCTGTATATCTTAGTTGCAGGTCTAAGTCGTATATTAATCCCAGTTCCTCACGCCTACAAGCAAGCGCCAAGTACCGTGTCTGCTCCATTGTAAGAATGCAATAAATGCCATTAGTTGCAGAATGAGTCCGTGAGAGGACTCTCTGCTTGAATGGTAAGTCTCACAGAATTCACAATGCCTGTGAAGTCTATATTATATTTCATTTTTAATGCAATTGATGACCTAGTATAATATACGTTCTAAAAATATGTTGAAAATATATGCATTTGCCTGAGGTGTAAATAACAGTGTCAGTTATTAATTTGCTAATCTTTTTTCCCTGCTACAGATGTTATCTATGGTGTAGTGATCTGGGCCAGGTTATCATTTCTGGCTTTTTATTCTAACCTGGCACTGTCACATTACTTTGGTGACAATATTTTATGGTTCAGTTTCTCTGGAAATAATGGCCTACTTATTACATGTGACAGGGACACGTACTCACCCTCCTTCCTCCCACCAATTCGTATGGTAACTTCAGTTCCCTGTCCACGCAAAGTGACAGTAGCAAGTCTAAACCAATTGCTACTCACTTCTTGACTAGATATCCAGGGAGACCCTAGTGTTTACAAATGTCCAGGGTTGTAAATGGGATGCTTAATCTCCTTGGCCGCTGGGATGCCTGATTGACTGGAAGACTAGTGGCTTTTGTTTTGAAAACACTTACGCGGTCAAAGCAAAGTTGCAACATCCCTGGGAGTGTTATCTCCTGCACTGTGCAGTCTGGAATGATCCTCTAGTCTGCTCCGTGGCTCTAGGTTTGCCCATGTCTACCCTTTCCATTTTCTATTGGTTCCAGTATCCTACATGCTGCTAAAGATCCCCATATGTAGATTCTAACAGGCCCCAGTATCTAACCACTCACAAACTCAGAATCAGAACACCTTCCTTCCCCATTTCCTCTCAGGATTCTGCCATACCTTCTTTTAAGCTCTGAAATACACAATTCTGATTTCTAATAAATAACAGAATTTGAACACTATGTTTGATGTTCTCAATGCCAGCAGAGAACCAACATCTTTCTAGCTAAAGAAGACAGAAAAATGCAAGTTTGAATTTTGATAACATTTTGACTATAAATGGGATATTATGAAATATTCTAAAATTAATTCAAGAAAACATTTATTGAGAACCAGCTCCGTGCTGGATAAGATCGAGGCTATCATGAATGTACCTGACATCTTTGAGGGCCTTCCTTTGAGTGATAAAACTAACACTCTTGAAACACTCAGATCTTCTTAGTTAAGAGTAAGTTTGTTGGTACTGGCACAAAGCAAAGAAAGATACATGTGTTTGTCTGGATGTGGATGAGTGAGCATCATGGAGATGAACTTGGGTTGGATCTTTACATGAATCATCAAATTTGAATCTGCATAAAGTCTGGAGAAATCAAGAATTTGAAATCCTCAGTCACAAGATGCACACACACACACACACACACACACCACACACACACACACAGGTATCTTAACAAACCTTCTGAAGACAACATGTTTCCTTAATTGCATTTCTGTGCTTTGATAATCTATTAAGCTGCCTCAGTGTTCCTGATAGATCGCGTGGTCTGGCGATATTTAAGTAAGCATATCTTTGTTCAGCTATCTTTCGGTATGGAGATGTATAGCTATACAAACCTCCCGTTTCCCCAGCACAGTCATCACCCCTGGAAGACAGCCTTAACTACATTGTGATCACATTCTTTCATATGGAAAATTAGCTATCAGGAATGCAAATAAATAATAACCACTTGGCTAGGTCTATGGTATTTTTCTTTTGGGATTCCTTTTAGGATGCCTAAAATTTTAAGCACAAAGATCCTACTAACTTCTTACAACTGCAAACAACGGTAGCACTCTTCTGTGTCCTCACTATGCATTCGAACCAAAAAGTTAGGCGCTAATGTCCCCATTTTATAGATGAGGAAACTAAGGCTCAAAGTGGTTAAGTCACTTGACCCAAGACGCATGCCCATTAAGTTGCCAAGTTGGGATTTGAAACAAATTCTCCCTGAACAGCTTCTCTTAATTCTTACTCAGTGGAAGAGGAGGATGCCTTTAACACAGTTCTCTGGTTTTCATGAGGAGGATTTATCCCCAAATACTACTGAACTCTCGGAACACTCTTATTTCTCTGTACAACTGTGGAGTGAATTATCTGATTGGTGGTGATAGTCATTGATCTAAGTTTCTCCAGTGAGTGAATCTGATCTATCAAATGGCTGGAGCATGGAGGATTTAGTATCTTTCTCCTCCTTTCTTTCCCTGAAACAGTGGGAGGCAGTAACCTGCATCCACAGAATTCAACTTTGCTTCAGGTGGGAAAATTCAGAAACTCAAGATTCTTCTCAGCAAACTAACTTTAGTGCTAAAACGAAGACAAATCCTCTAACCTAACCACTACCGAAAATCAGAAACTATTTTAGTTTTCCATTCTCTTGATTCTTTTGTCTTATTTTTCTATTGATTCAGAAATCAGTCCAGGAGACGCAGGCTGTTTTGTAATCTATTGCTCTATAACAAATCATTCCAGAATTTGATGGCTTAAAATAAAAACAGTCATGTTTTTGGCTCACAAATTTACAATTTGGGCAGAGTTTGGCAGGGCGGGCTCATCATGATCCCATGAAGCATCAGCAGCCCAACTGGTGTGAAGGATAGTTTCCAAGATGGCTCACTTACGTGACTGTCGAGCTGGTGGGAGCTGTCAGCTGGGAGTTCATCTGGGGCTGTTGGCTAGCCCACTCCCTGGGGCTTGTTGGGCTTCCTCACAGCATCATGGCTCAGTTTCAAGGGCAAGTGTTCCAGGAGGCCCAGATGGAAGCTGCAAGTGTTCTTATGAACCAGTCTTAGAAGTCCCAGAATATTCCTCTGCAACATTCTACGATCAAGCAAATCTCTAAGGCAAACTCAGATTCAAGAGGAGACTTGCCATCTTTCAATGGAAGGAGAAACACAAAATACTGTACCCATTGTTAATCTGTCATAGATGCTATTGATTGAATTTCCTCTAGAAACTCACTGTGCTGAAAGATAAAACTATATACAGAGTAAAATATGAAGCATATAAGAAAACAAATCATATCCCAGCTTGCTAGTTTTTCTGGAAAGTTTAAGAACAGTACCAAAAATATAAAAAGTCTATTCACAAATCTTTATAGTCCTCAGCTTTTTGGATAATGACTAATTCACGGAAGAATTCAGCAACTAAGAATAATTAAATGTTCCAGATCTCATCAGACATCAATATAAAACAGATTTTCTATCATTAAAGCATTTATTTCCTGATTTCCAATTTCTAAATTGTTCCTGAGCAGAACTTTAACCAGAATGATTTTTTAAAAGTTGTTTTTCATCTACTAGGATTTTTCTATTCCCTTACCGTTCTTTCTAAAATCCATTAGGGAGAAGAAAAAAATGACACTGTAAGCCTGAAGATGCCATTACAATTACCTAAACCAAAGAGGCTGAACCAGGTAATCAAAAGATTCTCTGAACTCCTATTTTCTTACAATTTCAATTAACTCTAGCATGATTACCGAAAATTTTCACCAAGACCAGCCCCGCGGCTGAGTGGTTAAGTACGCTCACTCGGCTTCAGCGGCCCAGGGTTTTGCTGGTTCGGATCCTGGGCACGGACATGGCACCGCTCATCAGGTCACACTGAGGGGGCGTGCGACATAGCACAACCAGAAGGGCCTACAACTAGAAGACACAACTATGTACTAGGGGGCTTTGGGGAGAAGAAGAAGAAAAAAAATTTCAGCAGACACAAACAGAATTAGAAGGAATATGTCATGCCCTTCCAATGTGAGATAGGTGGGTGCTACTAATATCTGTCTATTTTGTCATGAAACACCTTCACTACCATTGGCCATAAAAGTTCAAGGTGCGTGTGTATGGTTTATAAAGATTATGAGCAGTTTAATATCTACAGGTTTTATATACCAGCTTAAAATCTATTAAGATTTTAATAGATTTCTGAGAGATTCAAAGTGAGATTATTATCTCAAAGGTCTCTTCTGAAGTGGGAAAGAAAAACTTATGGGTTCTTGCTCTTTAATTTTATCAAGTCCAGGAACACAAAAATTTGCCATGTGGAGGTCACGTGGACACTAGAGGAAGATTCTGTTCAATGCCAGCTTTTTCATAGCAGAAGGGAAGGATTCTTCCAGGGAGGCCACAGATCTGTCTGGGAGATCCAAAGCCGTCTCCCTTTTCCTACATTTATTATGAATGCAAGTTTCTTTTTGTTTTTTTGTTTCTTTAAAGATTGGCCCTGAGCTAACATCTGTTGCCAATCTTCCTCTTATTTTTTCTTCTTCTTCCCAAAGCCTCCAAGGTGCCATGAAAGAAGTTCAGGCTTGTCTGCTGGAGACAGAGGCCACTTAGAGGAGCACTGAGGCTCCCCATACGTGAGTCAAGAAGCCTTCTTGGATGTCCAGGCCAGTCAAGCCTGCAGATGATTCCAGGCCTGGCTGTTCTCTGACTGTAATCCCATGAGGGATGATAAGCAAGAACCACCCAGCTTAGACTACTCAATCCATAGCACCCTGAGAGACAATAACAAATTATTGTTGAAGCATCTAAAATTTAGGGTACTTTGTTATACAGTAATAGATAAGCAGAACAAAGCATATGGTGGGGAAAGAAAGGACATTGTGTTGAGAAGAAACAAAAAAGGAAGATGCAGGTTATGCTTGCCAAAATGTAGCATCAAGTTCATCTGGAGCCCTTAACTTTGGAGCTTTCTTCTAACTAGAGGATTCTAGTCTGAGATGCTTTGAGTAGATTTTCTTTATTGCGTAGTGCAGAGAGAGGACCCATCCACCGACAGCCCACAAGAGACCGTGACCACCAACAGTGAATCACAGTTTCCCACTCTCATTTGGTGAGACCACAATGATTGGGAGATTGCTTTTCTCCTTGATATTTCCCTATAAAAGTCTAGTGTGCTACTACAAATACATTTATTAAAGTCTCAGGATTCAATTTACATAATTGAGGCCGTCCAGCTAATTTTAGGAAAATCACAACTTTGTGAAAAACAACTGTTATACAGTAATTATGGCAAAGATGCTCTGCTTTGTGTCAGGCACAGTAAAATCAATAGGTTTAAACATTAAGAACAAACACCTCTAAGCTCTCAATGTCATTTTAAAAGTGAAAGAGAGCTGTTAAGAAGCAGCTTTGCATGTTAATCACAGAGCTCGGGAACATTCTGTGTTAAGATATATGATTTTCAACCTTGTTAAAAGAAATATTGAAAGAGGGAAATTGATTTTTTTCCCCAGAAAATTTGCCTGTCACCCTCCAAGATAAGTTACTGTTATGTGTGTCCATTAAATAAGTTTATTATATGAAAAGTCACACTCTAAGAAAAAAAAGTTCAGTCAGCATCGACTTCCAGGATTCATGCAGTCGTTTAATTCAAAGAATCAAGGTTAACTGAGCCGATTCTCATTAATGTGCAATCGAACTAGCTATGGAATGGGTAGCATAGAGAATAGGAACAAGTTATACCCTCATTAGGGAAAGTGTGTTGGTCACCTCAGAGACGGATTCTTGGGAATACTGTAATCACAGAAAGAGTAAATAAAAGTAGTGTTATATAAATCTGGCAGTAGTAAGCATATGTGCTAAATGTCTGGTAAAAGAGCATGCAATATTTGGTAGAAGAGATCAGTGAGAGAACGAGGTCATATTTTAAAGTGGAAGAAAACATCTAATCCAAAGATTTTCAAACTGTTTCCACAAAGCCGTGTGTGCCACGGAGATATCTGGGGACGGAGGAAGAGGGGAAGGGAGGCTGAGTGGATGGCTTGTTCTCCCTACCCAGCTGCATCCTCTTTCAACCACAGGAGCTCTGCTTTCACGTGTGTTCTGTACTGAGATGATCACGAGTGCATTTGAAAAAACAAGGAACTCAGAGCCTAAATAATGTGTCTTAGGTGAGTTCTCTCAGAAGATGACCCGGAAAGTGATTCCTAAAAAGGACCAAGGTAAGAGGGTGAGGGAAAGAAAACCAGGGCAGGTGTGAAAAGGTACAAGTTAACACTGCACAATTGGGATTCAGTCTTACTGGGGATCCCCGGGAGATGATGGAGAATACATCTCTGAGAGATTTACTTCACAGGGATGAAGAAATTGAGGTATTTATTTACCAACTTTCTCCCATTATTGATCGAGGGCTGCTCTCAGGGACATTCATTTCCCAAAAATTCTAGCTCGCAATGTTCACAGGCCGAGATTTTACTTTTCTGCTTTCTACTCCCTTTGTCACATCAAAAGGAGCATCCTCACACACAGGCTCATTTTTAAAAAAGCCATTATCTATAATACATGCTCAATACCCTCAAAGATCCAGCATTCCACAAGGAATGATTTTAGAGTTTAAAAGTTTCCAGCTATTTTTTGTGATTTCTGTTTAAAAATAAAAAATGAGGTGAAAAGACAAAGAATATATTTAGTGGTGACCTTTTCCATGATTTATAATCCCAATATATTTTCAGAAAACTAGAATATTTTAATTTATTGATGGATACAACCAATTAGCACTTACTAGGACCCATTCATTATTAATACTTGGATATTTGGGGATACATGGCTGAGTAAGTTATTTTATGTAACAATTGGGATAGCTGGTATAATATTACTCAGCCAAATGCTCAGTTTTTAAAGATTGATAAATTTCTAAGGGTTATTAATCATCCTCCTTTTGAGTCCCATTTGTTTGATTTTCATTAGCATGGATGGTTTATACCTATATTTAAATACAGTGTATTTTTCAGATAAATTCAACAATAAATTTGAGAAAGAAGGAGCTGATAAACTACCCAGATAATTGCTTTTTCTTTTCATCTCTCGGCGTCATAGACATAGACATATTTCTTGTTGATGATCACATGGGTAGAGATGAAGTGGTCAATTTCATCACCAGTGGAAACATTTATGAAATCCTAATTCACTGGTATAACCTGGCTGCCATCCAGCTAACGGGTTAAATTGGGTCCAAAGTTGATAACTTGCCAAAACGCAAGGAAATTTAACTTTTTTTCCAAGTTTATTCTCTCATAATGAAACAAATATAATGACATAATGAAAAAGCTCCCTTTTCTTCTTAGAAAATCAATCAGTTAATGTTGCCATACGATATAATATTCAATTGAATCACTTGCATTAGAATTGGAGGAAAAGTGTGTAGCCTCTTAGCATGGATATTACCATTAGAACTCAACTCAGTGTTACGTTTCAAATCTTCTAAAATAGAAGTTCTCAGAATTTTGAATGTGACAAAGAGAGAAGGGACCAAAAGAGTGTCACTCAGCCATTTTTTCCAGTGAGGACATATATGTATATCTAACAAAATAAGCTTACTCCCATTCATCATCATCATCATCATCATCTCACGAAAGAAAGACCATTCTAACACCAACAAAGTAGTAAAGATAATCTCAAAATGAAGAATTGCTATCTCACAAAAGGATGTTTGAAAGAATTTAGCCGCAACTGATAAGCTTCCAAATGCAAAATCTTGAGTGTAGAGGAAACACTTGATTCGAGGTTTCATACCATTTTCCCCTTCAAGACAGCAAATACATTGAGATATATATATATATATAAAATACCATTTTTGCTTGACAACAATGAATTTTAGTTCAATGATGTACTTATTTAGAATCTTAAGTAATTAGAGAAGCCAAACTGAGATCGAAACTGAGTATATATATTTTTAAAAAATACATCTACACATTTCCAACTTCTCTGGGCCTCTAATCTCATCTTTAAAATAGTGACAATAGTACCTCCTTTATAGGATATTTGCAAAGATTAGATAAGATAATGCATGCGAAGCATTTAGCACAGTACTTAGATGTAAGTGTTCAATATATGATAGATATACTATTATTATTATTAATCATCATTATTAAAAAAGAGTAGAATTGTAGAAAACTGAGCATTAAACGTTATTGAAATTTACTCACAAGCACCCCTCAATGGTAAAGAATTAATACTCTTCTTGATAAAAAATAGTTCATAAAATACTATGTTACAGAAATGTAGACATTTAGCTTCCATTTAATTACATTAGATTTACATTTTCCTTATTCTTTGACACTTTACCTAACCCACGACCACTACCACCTCTTATCCCTCCAAAAATCGAAGAAGGTGAAAAGTCTAAAGCAGCAGCCCTCGCCAATGAACAATGGAAAGACTATCCAATCCGGAGACGCTCAGCCTGACCCAAATTTCAGGAAGTCCATAAGAATGTGAAATTATGGGCAAAATTTTGTATGAAAGTTCACTTAGGTGGGGAAAAAGGGTCATTATTGGAAGGTCTATGCCTCTCAAAACAGTTAAGAACCACTGATCCTGTCCCACTCTGATTTTACAGTCGAAGGAATACTACAAAAGAATTGGAGTGACTTGCTCAAAGTCACACACTTCCTAGTGATAGAATTGTGAGTAGAACTAAAGATGTCCTGGTTCCTGGTCCTTGATGATCTGAGCAGAGATTCTGGTGACATTAGACAAAGGATGGTCGAGGGAAGCATGGCGGATCCCAAATGAGATGGACCTTATCAAAGTGGCAAGTTGCTAGACAGCGTGGAGCTTCGTTGTCCATGTCTGAGTGGTCAACCCCAATCCAGATGTCAATTCCACCACTCATTTGTTGACTAAATTTGGACACGTTACTTAATTTATACGGGCCCTTGTTGCCTCATCTATAATATAAGAATTGCTTATAGCCAGGATTTGGAGAGGATTAAACTAGATCATATATACCAAGCAACTAGAACAATGCTTGGTAAATAAGAAGTAGAAGTTATTATTGGGAGTCTTCCCTTTTCTACAAAGTCTCCTTTGCCCTAGCCAGCTCAGTTCCTCCATAATCTTTCTGTTCTTTCCTCCTATTAACATCTAATTTTGGAATATAATTAAATAAATGTTTGCACAACAATGTTTAAAAGACTGATACCATCTCCTTGAATGTCACCTGTTAACTCTGAAGCAAAGCCCAAGACACGGTGTGTAGTCCGGTGATGGAACTTCAGCTTCAGCAATCAGATGGGCCAGAAATCCATTTCTTTATTTTGCAATGGATGAGGGGAATTCCTAAGCTTTCTTTCCAGGAATCACATTTGTAGGTGGATACCTTGTTCCACTACTTGCTGTGGGACAGACCACGTCCACCCAGTGACAAGTGAAAAGAAGCAGAGTATCCTCAGTCAAAAGCCTTTTCCTGAAAGCCCCCAGGAAAGCAGGAAGCATCTGAGCCAGGCTGATGAAGTCCACGAGGCAGCAAATGTGACTCAGGTGCCTGAATCCTTCGCCTAAATGATTCATTACCGCCATAAAAGAGCAATTCCCTCCGTCGACACTGAATACCATAGCTCTCTGCTCACTGGAAAATATTACCATCTCTAAGAAATAGCAGGTGATTTGTCCTCCATCTGCTTGACATCCCTGCCCAGTTTGTCTACACATTGAGATCTCTGCTGGTTTTATGATTCTAACCATATTTATTTTCATCCTTTTTTGCAAATTAATTTTACCTGCTTTTTATAAGTCAAATAAAACTTCTGGTATTGGCACAAAAGTGAAAAATTCATTTTTTACCCTCTCTTTGGTTTCAGTGTGTAGCTGATGTACAGGTATTCTTTACTTGGTAATTCAGTGAACAATATGCAAAAGCCGCATGAATGACACATGGTTCCTAAAAATGAATTAGTAGCGAATTATCAGCTCCTTTTTACAAAAATTATGATTATGTATGCAGTGTGTTCTTGCTGACATTAATCTTCAATTCATGGGGCACAAGTTGGTCCAGCCTTGTAATAAATGGTTTTAGGCCTTTATTCATAATTCACCTCTTGCTGATGTCTTTTAAATATAGCTAGAGCCGGGAGATAAGGGGCGGAAGGAGGAGATGGTGTTGCTAAGAACTCATTGTGGATAAAGTACGAACAGAACTAAAGTACTGTAGTGGGATCCCAATCCTCATGTTTACCCCTCAAGCACTAAATGGTTTGATTGCCTGTGTATTTAGGGCTGATTAGTGTTCGCAGACTTATTCAGGGATAATTCAATTGCCAGCTTCAAATGCCTGGGTTACCTCCACTTGGTTAGCCCTAGGACTGCTGTCCTCATGAAAAAAAATAATAGTAATAAATAAACCTTATCCTCCTCCTCAGGGTAGAAATGTTCAAAAAGCACTTGGAAGAGGAAAACACAGAATTGGCATTTTTCAAGGTGTTTTCTACCTCTAAAAGGGATTATGGATTGCACTTCTTAATGACCTTCAAAATGAATATCTGCTGCTTATCATTTTTTATGAATCTGATGTATTGGGTATTTTAAGTAACAGGCACATTCACATAATGATCCCTCAGGCAGATAATATACACGAGAGCTAATTTTCTCGCTCAGGTGCCATCACAAGAAAAGCAAAACATGGTCTATTGGAACAAACACAAAGGCCCTGATCTCTGGCGCTCTCTGGCACGTCCACATCTGTGGACGTGACAAGCAATACTCATAGCTCACAATCCTGAGTCACTGCAAGATTCCACTACATTTTAAAGTTTAGAAGGTGGCCAGTCAGCACTTTATAAGGTTTAAAAAGAAAATAAAGTATGTCTGATGGGCGTTTTCTCAGCCTGTCTATAGCTGACCTCAATCTAGTGCAAGTCTCTTGCAGCAGAAGAGGCGTCCTTAATGCCAAGGCATAGGTGCGTGTCTCCAAACGCTCCCATGTTATCCTGGGTCCCCATTGTTGCACCATCAACAGCTCCTTCTAGGCTCATTCCTACAACTCAACTCTATAAGCTATTTGCATTTCCCGTGCCCCTTAGCTAAAACCCTTTACCCTTCTCCTCCTCCCTCCCCTTCACTGCGACACTTCAGTGATTCACCTCTACATCCAAATGGTTGCGCCATTTTGTGCCTCAGTGCCCTTGCATGTGTTTCCTGCTCCTCGATTGACTTTCCCAGTAACATCCACACATTTTTAAAGCTGGAGTTGAAGTATCCCCTCCCCTGTGAGCTCTTCACTTCCTGCCCCACACTCACCTTCTGGATCAGCAGATCCAGGTCCAACCCCCAAGGGTGTCAACAAGGGTGCTTGGGGTAGTGTCTCTATTTTGGCATCACATGCCACATCATAAGCACTGTGACAGAAACTATTGTCTCCCAATATCCATTTCTTCTTTTTTCCTCCTTTTTTTCTGCAGAAGTATAACTTGTGGAACTCAGAAGAGAAGAAAGTATTATGTCATGAAGTGAATAAGTGAAGAGAAATAGACCTAAGAGTATCCTTTAGTAAGTCTGAGGCGAAAAGAACAAGTTCTCCATCTTTGGAATTAAGGAGCGAGGAGTTATTCCCAGAAGGCCAAGAGAATGAGAAGAAGGTGAAATGGAGAATGACTTAGAGATTCAGGAAATATTTTTCACACTTGCAGTGAAATTAGTTATAGTAATAAATTCCATGATATTTAATTTCCTCGTGTTCCCAGATGTGGCTTACTTCATTGTAATGGGTTGTTCTTTTAGTAAATGTATTCTTTTAAAATATAACTGGATGAATTTGTGCCAATTCTTTTCTTTGGAATTTTTGCTGCAGCATCCTCAGTGACATTATTCTTTGCTTTGCTATTTTGGGTAGGTTTTAGGTTAACTGTGGGGCTTCTTTCATAAAATACAATCTTGAAGTCTTCCTCATTTGTCTATGCTCTGGAATGGTTTAAATATTTTTCCTTTAATAACAATTAATTTGTCTATGAAATTGTTTGAGATTGTCATCTTTTGGGAGTTTTAAAAATTTCCTCCTCTTTCTTTTAGCGTTATTGGTCTATTCAAGATTTTTCACCCTTCCTTGAGCCAAGTTTGAGAAATTTTACTGTCCTAGAAATTCATCAAATGTGTGGAGACTTTCGAACTTATTAACAAATAGTGAGTATGTATATAAATAAAATCAGTCTTACAATTTTTTAATTTCCTGGCTGCTTACAGCTCTCGCCCAGGATGATGCTTCGTGGTGACCATTCTTATTTTTTCCTTCACCGTATCTCCTTTCCATTCTGGCCACAGTGATAAGATTTCAGCCCAGGGCTTTTGCACTTGCTGCTCCAGCTTTCTTCGTTAGCTAGTGAATTCTTTCACCTCCTTCAGAGTTTAGCTCAGTAATCCCTTCCTCACTAATTAGTTAAATTCCTGCTGTTTTGCATGCTAATATCACAAATCAGTTAAAATATCATTTTTAGTTGTAATTTTTTGATTAATTATGTCTTCGCTATGAGTTGGTACTGTATCTAGTTTCTCAACTCTATATCCCAGTGCCCAAACTGGTTTTTGTTCCTTTCTAGGTAACATTTTTTTTTCTAGATGGCTGCTTATATCAATATTCTTTATCATTATAAATTTAAATTTTTAGTAATATGCAATTAAAGGTCGATTTCTTTTCACAAATTTGAGTGGAAGATGGTGAGACATTTTACCTTCACATGTACAGATTTTTTTTCTTTCAAATTATAAATATTTTCTTTTGATATATTTTTAAATATTTTTCTATTCATTTGTTCTTTCCCCTATATATGAAACACCAGTTAGCTGTTTATAGCATTTCCGTTCTCTACCACAGCTATTCTAGTTTCCTTCATTGATTTCCACATAGTTGGAATGCTTCTTAATTTTATCGTCTGAATCAATAATCAGGTTTTCCGTCGCATCGCCTCTACTTTTTGCTACCTTCGGGTGGATTCTCTCTCTGCCATTTTATTAATATTTCTTTTACAATCCTTGCTTATATAATCCATATTCTTTTCTCAGCTCAACTTATTGCCTTTTATCTTATATCATTTACTTTTTCTAGATGATCATGTCATCTGGCCATGAAGCAGTTTTTAAGTATTCTTCTGGATCTTAGGTAATGTACAAAGGCAAGATTTTACTCTGAGTCTTCTGAAATATACACTTTTCCTTGATTCCCAAGGGCTATGCACCAAAACCTAACTCATTCTTTGTAAAAGCCTCGTAATATTCTATGGTATGGATGTGCCATATTTTCTCTCTCTTTTAAATTCCTTACTAGTACATTTCAGGTTATTTATAGGGTTGGTTGGTTTGGGTGGTTTGGTTTGGGCTTTGTGCCCTTCAAACAATGCTGCAGTAACAATCCTTGGGATATGTTCTTACCCTTACGATTTTTCCTGAGGCTCCATTCGCAAAGTGGGAAATACCACTAACATTGTATAACACCATCTGTGCCCTACACCATTGCCAGCATTCAATCCTATTGATCCTTTTCATTTGGTGATTTTGATAGTTTAAAAGTGGCTTCTCATGGTTTGGTTCTGGTTTGCAAAGGTCTAAGCATCTTTTCATATGCTTATTTGGCATTTTTCATTTTATTTTTTATGAATTGTATCTTTATTATTTTTTTCTTAGTTATGTGTAGAAATTATCTGGACATTAGAAATCTTAACTCCTGTCTGTTATAAATATTGCAAATAATTTCTCCAGCCTACAAATTGTCTCACTTCCTTGTTTATTACGTTATTTCCCATTAAGACAAATTTTATTAATATGTAATCAAATCTGCCAATCCTTTTCTGAGTAGTTTTGGGCTTCCCATCTCATTCAGAATCTCTCTCCCACCCCAAGGTTACATAATAGTTTCCTAAAGCGTTCGAATGTTTTTATTGTTTTACTTTTTACACTTTGTTCTTTAATCAATCTGGAACATAAGCTATGAGGTAGAAATCCAACATTGTTCTTCCAGATAGGTAGCTAATTATGCCAGTACCACTTATTATGTCAACTATTATTTTACCACTGAATTTAAAAGGCATCCTCATCACATATAAAGGCCTCATCGTGCTTAGATCTGTTCCCAGACCCCCTTTTCTGTGCCAATGATCCATTCTCCCATTCTTATCCCCCGTCACACTATTTAGGAAATTATGCAAAGAATTAACATATATTTTACACATTTATTCTTTCTTGTGAATTTAAAATGGTGTTTTCCAACTTGAAAAATATGAGATTCTGAATGAAATTGCATTAACTACGTGTAATTTGAGAATAGCTTACGGTTTTATGATATTTAGTTTTCCTATTTGAGAATGCGTCCCTGAGATTTCTTTTTAAAGTCAAATATTATTTTTTAAATATATGATTACACGAAACATATTGTTTTGCAACTTGCTTTTTTTATTAAGCAATATAATGTGACTACTTTCCACATCATTGAATATTTTTAAATAATTATTCCAGCTTCACGGTATTAAATTATCAGGATATGTTCTCACTGAACATATAAAATATAAAAGACTTTGTTGAGTTGCTAGGTTTTCATTTTTTTTATTATAACTAGCATTATGTTTTCTTCTTATTACAGCTAGCATTGTACATTGAACTACTCTACAGATAAATCTCTGATTTATTTTCATAACAAAAAGCAGCTCGCATTCAACAGAGAAGCCACGAAAAGCACAGAAAATCCCAATGGAAAAAAATCTCCAAAGTTCACTTGTGAATCTACTGTCTAAAGACAATTGCATAATGAGGATTTGTTGTGTGTCTTTTTAGTCTTCTTTCTCTCTCCATTTGTATACATGGAGAGTTATAAAAACAGTATCAGATTGTGTAAACATGTTAGCTGCTGGTTTTCTCACCATTATGTTGTGAATGTGTCAACTTTTTTTCCATTTGCTTTTTATTTTTGTTTGAATGTTCGTATCTTCTGTGCCCCTCCACATTCTGTCAACCCCACTGGCTCCTGACACTTCTTTCCCTGCTCAGCCTCAGCCGCTGCCTTGGTAAGTGACTCTGTGGGCACCAACTTGCCGCACACCCAGAGCCTCTGGCTCCTTTCACCATTTCCAGACTTGGACGAGGCATACCCAGTACATGGAATCTGGCTTCCTTCTTGGCTGAAGAAAAAGCAAGAGACACCACCCAGATGTTTGAAGGAAGTAAATCCCTGAAGGATGAATTTTGGTCACGGGTAAACAGGAGATTGAATGAGGGTCAAGATATAAATTCTTTTTCAAGTCTTTCCTCAGAGGATCTATTCCAAGGCACGGTTTTCCAGTACGGTCTGTCAGAAGGCAAGCCATGGCTAGTGCGTGACATCAATTTGCATTTACTTCTCACCCTTCTTTGCCTCATTTTTTTCCTCATGCTTGCTGCTCTGGAAGTACAACTTCCAATAAGGATTAACACTTAAACTTGTTCTCAGGATCTCTTTTCTATGGACCACAGGCTAAGCACCTGCATTGTATTGTATTGTAAGGATATTATAACTCACTAATTAATCTCCCATTGATAAACATTCAAATATTGCTTATTACAAATAATTCTGTTATAACTATACTTATCCAAATATATTTGCACATGTCTCTGGTTATTTTCTTAGGATGAATTCATAGACACAGAACTTTTGGAAAGTGGTAGAAACAGTTTTAAGGGTATAGAAACTTTGTAACAAATTACATTGAAGTTCTTTAACTCCACACTGCACGAGTCAACAAAGAAATTAGTTGGGAATTGCTGAATCCACACTTGAAGTGGGAATCTTTTTAGGCTTAATATATCAAACTTTAGAAACTATGTGGGATAAATAGTCAGTTCTGAGATCAGCCTCTAGCTCCTGCCTCATTAAGAAATGGGTAGTGAGTTGTAATGTCTGTAAGAGTCACCAATATGTTCAGTGGGGTTTCTTCATTTTCCAGATAGCCCATTTTCTATTTGTACAGGAACACTTTCTTCTTTCTTCAGGAATCCTGGGTTTTAAGCACATAGTTTTTGTTTAAGCACTTGTTTCATTTCTACCTCTGACTGCTTTTTGAATTGTTTCAGAAAACAACAACAGCAAATAGGTTTTGTTTCTTTCCAATACACTCAGAAAAATTCTAGATGCTACCCTACCTAGTTAATAGGAATATCTGTGTGATATGGTAGTTCATTATTTCTCCGTAACTCCATTCTAAGAGGGCACTAAGTGATTAAAAAGTTCCAAGAATTTCCATGTGCTCCCGGCACTGTCCATGACAGATTGAATAACACATGCGGGCTATTTGGTGCTATTCTGCTATGTATTTTCTCATAGGATAGTTACCAAAGGATCACCATGCCAGGAGGGTGTGTGAAGTGTGGGAAGTTTGAGTGTCCTCATAGTTGAAAACAAGAAACCACTGCTCTAACTCCAGCCCTGTGTTCTGTGTTTGCAAGATTCCCAATTCTACCTGTGATCAGCATCCTGCATGTAGTGGCAATGGGGAAGAAAATTTTTTAAACCGTTTTGATGAGAATATTTGCTTTCTTTTTGATTCAAAACTGAAAAACACATGCTCTAAAGTATTGTACTACTGCGTATATGTCCTGTATACCCCAAGTGACATTTAGTGATTATAAGTTGGGCTCCAAAGTCAAAATCCTGTGTTCAAATACTGGCTCCACCACTATGTGGCTTTGACAAATTGCCTAGCATTGCTATTTTTTCATCTTACCTCAACAGAATTGGGGTAATAGCCATATCTATTTCGTCGGATTGTTATGAGAATTGAGTGTGTTAATATATGTGACAGAGAAGAGCACCTGGCATGTGGCATGCATACAGTAAAATAAAATAATAGGAAAAATAAAAGCAAATTATTATTTAATCCCCTCTTTCCCCATATCACAGGTGGATAACACCTGATTAAATTATGTGACCTTGGACTTCCTCCAATATTTCCATAGATTTCCAGGGGAGGAAATGAAAGAGAAAAACAATTAATACTAATTCAGTACCTACTATGTTCCAAACCCCCTGCTGTTACACAGGGCTCTTCCTGAGCCTGTTAATTTTGGATGTTCCACATGGGTGTACACTAAAATATATCCATATTCTACATTATACCATTTTTGACATTGAAAAGATGGAGAGGATTTTTATAATTGTGGTATTAAAATCACTATCAACTTCAACTTTCTGGTTTTCAATTAATAACTTGAGGAGAAAAAATATTTTATGCCTCAAACATCTAAAAAGGCCCTTACAAATCTTATGGGTTGCAGGCATTATACCTACAGTAGCTAAGGGATAGTTTGGCCCTCTTTTACGCATCACATTTCTATCACCAAAATAAAATTTCTATTCTGTTGATGAGGAAACTGAGACTTAGAGAGCTTAGCATTCTTTACCAACGTCACCTTAGGAAAGCCTTAAATCCAGAGCTGGCCAAGATCAAAAGCACTTTGCTCCACATTACGTGGCCTCCAGAGTTCCCATCTCTTTCAGCTCCCAGTGGGACTGAGGAGCCTGTTTAGCCCCTTGAAGTAAACACATTCCCCAGGGTTCCTCCTCCCCAAGAAAGCAGCACTGAATCAGAGCTCTCCAGTTCTGAATCCATTTCAGCAGAAAGCCCAGATTTCTGGAACCTCATCTACTCTGGTCAGGTTTCCCATCAAGATTCAAAGCTCTGTGACTTCATGTCGCTGAAGCCCAGAACTCAACATTTCATTTTATCTTTAAACACCCTTTTGTTTCTGTTCTTATCCGTTAGATGTGTGTTTTATGTCCTGTCCGTTAAGCTTTAAATCCCTTTTCCTTCCTGGTATCTTGCCCAGCTATTGGTCAACGTGGCAGTGAGAAATAACCACTTCTCTGAATTGTTTGAAACGAATTGTGAAATTCAGGTCTATAGCCTGGAACTTGTAAAGATAAAAGTCTCGTGTTATCAGTATCAAAATACATCCTGGTGAAATGTGTGGCACCTACGTTTTGTTTCTCTGACAAATTTTTCTAATGTATTAAAAATATTTCTCTTAACTTCATAAATTTTTGCTTGGAAAGAATATTTATCTTATATGCATATAAAGGCTATAGGTGATCCATAAATTCATAGATGGGACCTGATCTTAGCCATCAGAGATGTCAGATAGGTCTAGGCATATAATGACAACTAATTTCTACCAAGAACTTTATAATACGAAACATAATTGAAAGTTCTTTGCATGTCTAACTCATTTGATCCTCTCAGCAAACCCAGGGATTCTAATCCCCATTTTAGAGAGGAAACTGAGGCATAGACGGATGAAGCAAGTTCCTAAAGTCACAAAGCTGGTAAGCGGTAAAGCAGAAATGTGAACCCAGAATCATGGCACCAGTAGCCACAGCCTTAACCACTAGCAATAGCACCTCTCTCATCCAGGGGAAAGCAATTTTAAGGGAGGAAGGACCATGTGAAAGAGATGCTGATGTGATCATGGAGGCAAAAATAAAGAAGAAAGCATTTCTTCTGTTGCCACCCAACTCGGCAGACTCATTTCTGAGCCTATAGCAAAAACTGCAGGAACCTTTTGCTGGGGGATTCAACGTGACTTCCGAGACAAATTATTATGTTTGAAGGTGGAAGAAGAGATAAAGGAGATATTCCTCCACTTAGAGCTAGGAAATAAATAATGACATTTGGTATCAGATGGAGCACTAAGACGCAGAATCCTTTGTAAAGATGTTGGTATTTTCATAAATATACCATGAGCAAAGGCAGCGTTAGGCATGATCAAATGACTTCCCAGAGAGAGTGGATCAAATTTGGGGATCACAGCAAGAGTAGAAGTAAGTATCCTATGCCAACTGGAGGCCAAAGCTGTCAGACTGATATGACAATGTAACCCATCTCCTGATCAGGAGATGCCACATAAGCAGTTGTGGGCTGAAGCCAGTGGATTTTAGATTATTATCCCTACATAATCCATATGTAAACAGAGGCTTGGGAAAATTACAAATATTAATGAATAGATTTAATTCTATCACACAACTAAGAACAATTTTACCAGGATGAAATCCAAAGTTATAACCATGAACACACAGTATAAACAAATAGCCAAAATCAAGATTTAGAAATGACGATCATATGTTGATTTCACATTTCCATTTCTTTGCTGTTGTTTGATTCTTAATAAGCGTTTTGTCATTGACTAGGGCTTCTTAGAAGACACCAAAGACTTAAGAAATTTGTGAGTATAAAAACATTAAAGGAGAAAGGATGGACCAGTTCCTAGAATGACAAGATGACCCAGTCCGTCAATTGAAAACCGCTACTTTAGAACATCCAACATTAGGGAAGGCAAAGATTTTATTAGTTTTCTGGTTCAGGTCTTAGAACAGTTTTTATACCAACTTAGATTCCTGCAAGGAATACATGAAAGAAGAGTTAAGAAATGGTGTTGGAAAATGTGAATATGGCACACACGCTAAGCATTAACTTATACTCTGAGAGAAGAATTGGAAAGGAAGGAAAAGAACGAGAGCATCCACGCATCCCAATAACTGCGCACATTTGAAAGACATGAACAGAGAAGTGAGACCAGCGATTAGACCTCCATTTTTCCTGGACATGTAACACAGTTCACTGTCTTATAGACAGAACCCAAAACAAGGTGAATCATTAGAGTTACGGTTTCACCACAAGAAATTAGAGTAGGTTCATCTGTCAAATCAATACAGAAAGATCAAAACAAACGCACGATATAATATATCTTTTCTTTTGTAAAATCTTCAGTAATTGGAGTCCTGGTAAATGTCTCATTTTCACCTTGCAGGATATTTTATCTGGAGGTATCAATGATAAAGGCAAAAGCTCTTCTCTTCCTCCGCCCACTATGAGCATAATTCAACAAGAGCAACCTAATTTTGTCATATTATATACTAGTCTTTACTTGAAAGAATATTTTGATAAAAGAATTGAATATACTAAAAATTATAACTGTTTACATACATACAGCCACATAAAAGGGAGGAATTAGATCTAAGGATGAAAATAAGCGTATGTTTAACTAATGAAAGCAAAAGATGGTTTAAAGACTAAAAAAAATAGAATGTCTTTGAAAATTTGATCAAAAACAAAAAAGAAAAGAAATATTACTAACATTAAGAACAAAGGAGAGCACAGATACATACAGAAATATTTTAATTAGAAGTAAACGCTCTGTAAAACTTTATAGCAATAAATTTGAAAATCTAGCTAAAAAGGATACCTTCAAGAAAAATTTAACAACGTTTACTCAAAACGCAACAGAAAGTCATAAGGAAAAATAACCATTGTAGAAATTTAAAATACAATCAAAAGATATTTACTTTAATAAGACAGAAGATAATGATAATTTTATACCAATTTTGACTAAATCTTCAAGGAAGAAGTAAAACTTTTGTTATAAAAACTATGCTAAGAGCAAATACAGTGATGTGAAATTTCCATATTCCTTTTCTATTGATATGTCACAGATTGCCATAAACTCAGCAACTGAAAACAATACTAATATATTATCTCGAAGTTTTCCTGGGTCAAGAGTCTGGGCATGGATTAGCTAGGTCTTCCGCGCAAGGAATCACCAGGCTAAAATCAACATGTCAGTTGGGACACAAGAATCTTATCTGAACTTCAGTTGTTCTTCAAATCTCACTGTTGACAGAATTCAACTCTTTGCCACTGTAGGACTTACGTCCCCACTTCCCTGATGGCTGTCAGCTTGGAACTTTTCTCAGTCCCAGTGGCCACTAGCCCATTGTCTGCAATGCTTGGCCCCTCCTTCCACAACACAGTACTTTGCTCCTTAAAGATAATAAAAGACTCTCTCTCACTTGATATCACCATTCAGGGAAGGTTTTGACTCTCTTTCAAAAGGTTCATTGGATTAAGTCAATGCCAACCAGAGTATTCTCTCTTTTGATAAACTCAAAGTCAAATGATTAGACTGTTCTTGCATCTGAAAAATCCCTTCCCCATGGCATATAACGTAAGTTAACGACAGAAATGGCATGCATTTCTTTAAGTCCTTCCCCTGATGCTGACGGATTCAGATGAGGATGATGTCCTAGAGCTGGAAAAATCACATGGTGGAAGAACTAGGGGTTTCTGAAGGACCACATGAAAGACTGGATCTCTCCAAGCTGAACACCCACCCAGCACCGGTATCTGGGAAAAGATAGAGTGACATGCTCCTGAAATTTGGGCAGTCATTCAGCAGCTCATCATATACAACAAAAAGTCTAAGTCACAGGACTAACTTCAATACATATCAACGTAGCACATTCCAAATGATGGGAGTCTATTTGGCTCTAATGACTCAGCAGGTAAGTGGGGGGATGGAACCTCAATCAACATCTGTACCGTGAAAAGACTCATTAGTGTCAGGGCTAAAAAGAAAACAAGGTCCTTTCTCTAGGGGCTCACAGTCTTCAGGGGAAGATGGACAAAACAAGGAGACTAAAACCATGTGAATGAAAGGTGCATACCCCACATGGAAGGCAAGCAGGTGCTGTGATAGAGCATGGGGTCCACTGGGAGAGGGGACTGGAAAGGCTGCCATGAGGTGACATTCATATTTGCAGCAGTATGACAAGAAGGAGCCAGCCCTGCATAAATAAAGGGCTCGGTAGCCTTTAGGAAAGCCCAGCAGTGCAGAATCTTGGAGGCACAAGTGAGGTTGGCCAGAGAGGAGGTTAGAGAGCAGGGCAGTGAGGTGAGAAGGAACTTGGCAGGAGAGTCAGGGAGGGAGGGAGGAGAGGGGAGGGCAAGACCAGGGCCAGGGGCAGGGCAACAGCGTTAGGCAGCTATCATTATTGCTGTGTGACAACCTTTCCCCATCTTTACTCTCTTAACCAACGAACCTTGATTATGTCATGGTTGCACTGGACCAGGAATCCAGCAGCGCTCAGCTGGGAGCTTCTGCCAGAGGCTCTCAGGGGGTCGGGCTGTGCTCGGAACTGAGGCAGGATCTGCATCCCTCCTGCTCTGAGCGCACTCTGGGGTCCTGGAGGGCGCCATGCGACTGAAGGCCTGCAGGCCCCTCTGTCGGTGAGTCTCCTTCAAGGCCAGGCCACGTCGGCCTCTCTAGGGTGCAACCTAGAACACACAGTCTTGTTCCCCAGAGTGAGGGATATGAGGGAGAGAGAGAACACAGGTCAGAGCCAGAAGGAGGGGAGCCCCGGACTGTTTGGGACCCAGTCTCAGAACTGCCTGCGCATCACTGTGCCCTCTTCCACAGAGTAACAGGCAATGACAAACTTCAGACCACAGTCAAGGGGAGTGGATTCCAGCAGGATGTGTAGACTGAGGGGAGGGGATCACAGGAGGCCATTGAGGGAGAAGGAGAAGACCTCAGAGGCTCAATGCTCTGCCCAGAATCACAGTCTAGTTCAAGGTGCAGCCAGGAGTGAACCCAGCTCCGCATCCTCAAGGATGGGGCCCTGGCTGCTCCCGGGCTTCCTCAGGGGGCTCTGAAAAGGCAGTGTTGCTGTAACTGCAGACACACATGGAGAGGGCAGGGGGCTGAGACTGAGAAGTCTGCAGCCTTGACGGGCATTTGGCAAGTTCTTGCCTGAGGAGGAGCCCAGGACAGGGGAACACTTGAGTCTCCCCCTGTCCAGGTCACGCCCAGGGTGGAGGGAGCAGGGGCCACCTTTGCTGAGCTCATGCTTATGCACTTCTGAACTCAATCCCTCACTGGAGAATTGGGAAACTGAGGCCTGTAGCGAGGTAGACACTGGCCCATGGCACACAGCAGGCAAGAGTCCAAGCGGAAGGAAGTATTCTGAACTTCTAGGGCAAGACTCGAACCCTTCCCAAAGGCTTTGCGGTGGACAACAGAAACCGTCAGTTCTTGGGAAGCTCTTGCCCATCCCTTCCTCTGTGGAAGCTGTTTCCTCCTGGGTATCCACAACGTCAGCAGTGACACACACATACACACAGAGACCTTAGACAGAAGGGCGGGCCACGGGGTCGGTGCAGAAGAGAGGCAGACACAGGGGAGGTGAGGAGAGGAAGAAAAAAGCCATTAGAGGCATTCCCTACATGGGACACTGCTCCTCCAATTTCACAGCTATTTTCCCACTCGGGCCTGAGGGCATCTCCAAGAACTATGGGCTAGGATAATCGACCCCCCCACCCCCACCCCATGCAGACTGGAGGCAGAAAGGCCCCGCGAGGCACCATGGCTTCTCCAGGATGAGGAACAGGGAAGAAGGAGCACTTGTGTCTGCGTCTGTCTCAAAGCTGGGACCCTGGCTGCACCCAGACCTTTTCGGAGGCCTGTGGAGACAGGTGGTTTGGGGATCCTGGGGACACATATGATACTGCATGGAAAAGGGGGTGAGCAGTGCCCCGCCCAGAGGACTGCTTGCATGGTTGGTATCCGAGGAGGGGGCTCAGATCACCGTGGTTTCCAGGCAATGATGTAACCTCTTTCACAACAATGCCCACAGTGCAGGGGCCTCCTGTAAAGAGGCACCCAGATCCTCACACTCAGCTCACTTGGCTGGAGACAGCTGCTTCGGAAAGATGTTTTCCTGCTGTATCCTGCCTCACAGCGTCTATGGTCCCCAGACGACCCGGAGCCAAAACCTTTTTACTCGTTTTAAAGGGTGGCTCACCTCTCATACGCCACTCCTATGGCCGTTTGCCAGGAGGTCATCAAAGGTAACACAAGGGGGCCTACATCGGGCTATCCAGCTCAGGCCACCTCTGTGAGCCCCCACTGAACGGCCCCCACCCTCTCCCTTCCGTGGGGGGGATCCTCACTTGGCGGGAACTGCTGGGTGTACAGCTGATCACCTGGTGCTGCTGCCATCTTCACATCCCAGGACAGGGCTGGCACCATGGAAAGGGGATTCCCAAGTTACCTCTTAACTGGGCCAAGTTTCCTTCAATTCTTTTTCTGATGGGAGTCACCTTCATTTATAGCATTACGTAGTTTCAGGGGTTCATCATTATATTGCGATTTCTGTGTAGATGACGTCGTGTTCACCACATAACGACTAATGACAATCCATCACCACACACATTTGCCTAATCACCCCTTTTCACCCTCTTCCCTCCCCACTTCCTCTCTGGAACCCCCAATCCAATGCCTATCTCCTGTGATTCTTTGCTGCCGTCATCCCTGATTTATGAGAGTAGTCACAAGGCTATTGGACTTTCTCCCTCTGAATTATTTCACTTAGCATAATACCAAGGGAATCGCCTGTGTGGGCCACAAGGATCCCTCTGTTGAGGCATGGTTGCCGTTGCCACAGGTGACCAGGGAGGCAACGCTGTGCCCCGGGCCGACTGGTTGTTGGACTCAACTGCCTGTGGCTGTGATGGTCCTTTCAGTCACTTTATCGGCATGGGGCACCCCAGCACAGTTGCCTGCCAGGTCTACTGGCTCATTCCTGTTGCAGATTTTCTGCTGAGTGAGTTGGCGCCCATCGTGGCTGGCTCCTAGTCTCAGGTGCAGGGGCTAGCTGCAGGCTTCAGGCCTGCAAGGCTGTTGTCAGAATTCTCAGGGTTGCAGCTGTTTGGGGCTGGCCCCAGGCATGGAAGCACGCAATATTTTCAGGCTTTGGAAGGTGGGGCCTATGCCCTATGTGGCTGTTGTAGAAGCTGCTTATTGCAGTAATGCTCCCCCACCCAGCTCAGATCCCACAATCCATCAGGAAAGGCTGCACACCTTAAGGGAGCTCCCAACTGGCCCTGAAGCATCACGGCTCGAAGATGGCTTTGTTCCTCTCCAGAGAGGAACTCTGCCTCTTCCAGCTCAGTCAGCACCATCCCGTTTGGCGAGGGTGCTTTCATCCAGCTTTCAGTTCTTTATGAGCCGTAATTGTGCCAAGAGCAGCCGTAAATTCATTGCATCCATGGGTGGAGAGGAGTTCAGCGTCCACCAAGAACAACATCTTGACAGCTTCCTGGGCAAATGTTAAGCCAAGGCCCTCAGGCTGTCACCTGATTACCTCCTTGATGGAGATCTGTGCAGATGGTGGGGGCCGTGTGTTGGGAGTGGAGAGAGTCACTGAGTGTCAGAGCCCCCAAAGTGACTCAGCCAGTGCTCTGAGGCTTCCTGCCTAACTGCCGGGCACTGTCTTTACAGATCGCTCCTGAGGAGGTCGGAAAGGACAAGACAGATCCATCCTTCCTTTCCGTGATTCTACAGGAAGGGATGATGCGGCACCCGGCCGACACAAGCCAGCGCTGGGCCTGGGTGAGTGCACGTGCTCAGCACACCCAGCACCCAGGGCCCCAGGACACCAAAGACAACCTCAGGTCCTACAAGGCCCTGGTACCAGTCCTGCTCCAGAAGGAATCTGTCTCCCCATCTCTGACCCCAACCTGCCCGCACTGCCCAGCTCCTGTCTTGGCCACATTCAAAGTCACTGTCACCGTAACTCTACGAATCCCAGCAAAGAGACTTTTCTCCCATTTCACCTCATGTTTGGTCAAGGGGATCGTTGCATTTTTCTGTACATTTTCCTCTTTCACCCCATCCCCAAGTGTCCATGATGACCTCACAATCCTTCCACACTTTCTTCATGTCTCACACTGCCTCATAATGGATAAGGATGCTTTTCCCCAAAAGGATGTGGGGCTCATTGGGACATGTGTGTTGCTCTTTTGCCCTCCTGAGGAACATGTGCCCATGGCCCCTCCAGATCAGGGGCTGGGGCCTCACTGAGATGCACAACATTTAGGATGGCAGACCGTGGACGAGACTGATTCAGCCCTTCACTGCTGTGGGACCTCCTGTTGTCTTTTCATCAGTGCTGCACTGAACGTCCTGCCTGTCCTCCTGTCCCAATGCATCCCCCCGCAGGGAAAGCCCCCGTCTTCTCCTCTCTACAATGGGCCCTTTAGTCAGAAACCCCAGGGCTGATGCTCTTAACACACACAGGTGCTGTCAATTCTCCGGTAACACCTTGATCTGCTACTGATACTGATACTAACACGTTCGTTCATTCCCCCATCTGATTCTACCTGTAAGACCAGAAGTTTTTCCTACTCTGGGAACTCCTGTCCCACCCCTTGCCAGAAGTCACTGGCGGCTTGAGGCATTGCTCTGACCACCAGCCCCAACCCTCCTGGTGCCCACAGTGCTGCCTCCTAAGCTGCGCCTCTCCTCTGTACCACCCCAGGCTCTCGACGCATCCACAGTGGTCAAGAGTCCGTTTCCCAGGCTGTGGATGGTTCACGACACTGCGCTCAATAGTCTCGTGGATCACCTTGTGCCCGCTTTCCTGCTGGGCGACACCACTTTCATCCGCAGCTTCCTGTTGACGTACATAGCTGTGGCCTCCACACAACAAGTGCTGGATGAGTTCTTTAACAGGTGAGTGCCCTTCTCCTCCAGGACTCTGGGGCTCCAGCTATCTGCACACTGGGAGTCTTGGGGAGGTCCGCGTACCTCTCTGAGCCTCAGTTTGCTCCTTTGAATACTGGCGAGAAGACGGGAACAACCACCAAGGGCTATTGTAGTGACTCAATGAGCTCCTGCCTGAATGGCCCTTTCGAGAAGCTGAGCCCTATGAAAGGTCAGCTGGATCGGCCCTCCAGGGCTCCATTCTAGACAGGAGTCAGACAGTCACATAAGACTCCTCAGGCAGCTGCCGTCCAGTACAGTCAATGTGATGCCCTCCTGTCTCGTCTAGTTACAGATTCATCCTCTCTTGTAGAGTGGACGACGCGCCCACCCGCCTATGGAAAAAGTGAGTGGGCACTGGATCAAGTGGGAGGGCCTCTCCTCTCCACACTGTAAGGGGAGTGTAGGGCCTATGATCGAGCGGCTGGCAGGACCCGCCATCCCAACGTCTTCTGATTCCTCCGGGACGGCAGAGTTCTGAGGGCTTCTCAAATTAGAGAAGAAAACAGTCCAGGAGAGCTCTGGAGGGGGCTGTGGGTGCTGTGGGAGTCCAAGGCAGAGTGGAGTAAGCCACTACAGCACCCAGATGCACCCCTCCCCATCCCAGTCCCACCTCCACTCCCCATTGTGGGACACAGAACAGGAGGTGTCTGAGCATCCTGCTCACTCATCTGGTGGAACCTCCACGGTGGGGGCTCCTCTGCTGCCCAGTGGCCCACTCAGTGCTCAGGGACCAAATGACACCCTCCGTGTCAGCCACTAGCAGGAGGGGAAGGTCACCCACGTGGGGCACCTGGTGAATCAGGCAGCACACAGGCACAGGACCTAAAGTCTGAGGTATGTGGAGGGCAGTGGAAAGCACAGGCAGGAGACAAAGACCGTTGTTCCTGGATCAGTCAGATATTCACTGCACCCTACTGTGTGCCAGTGCGTGCAAGAACAGGGCAGACTGCACCACGCCCTTCCGTCCTGGACTGGCATTCCAGTGGGATGTGCCAGGAGACACTCGAGGACTGTGTCAGGCTTCCCTGAGGAAAAGGAGGGGCCATCACTCCAGGGACCGAGTGCTCTCACTTCCCAAGGTGTTTTCCCAGCCTCTCCTTGGAGACGTGGCCTGTTCTGCCAAGCTGGCCAGGTAGAAGGCGCACGGAAAGTGGGACTGGCCCCTGGACAGGCAGGAGCAGGAGGCACAGGAGCCCAGACCCCCACGACGTACCCTGGGAGGGCAGTATGGAAGGAGAGGCCGGTTCTCTGACTCCGCTGCCCACCTGTCTCTCCTCAGGGCCTTGGCCTTCATTCTTGGCACGTGGATGGAATCCTATCCCCAGGACTTTTTCCAGCCCCCAGACTTTCCCAGCTTGAGGAGAGTATTGGCCTTCCTTGCATTCAGCATGCCAGGCTCGCAGGTGGAGCATCAAGCTCGCCTTCTGCTTTCACAGTCGCTGCACTCTGAGCCCAGCGAGGCAGAGAGTCAGGGTGAGCAGGACTTGGGCTGTGTGACACGGGCGTGTGTGGAGGCAATGTGGCCGGGCCACTCAGCACAGAGCCTTCAGAGGCTGGGGTTAGGCTGAGAGCCATGAGCTGGAGCAGATCACAATTCCCACGGACTCCAGGCATGGCAGAGCTTCTGGAGGGCGGTTCATGTACTGAGTCTCCCTGATTGGTGAGACATTTCCCTTGCTTGGGAGGAACATGGAAAGACAGTCACGTTTGGTTTCTCTGTGTGTTTTTGTACGTGTGTGTGTGTGTGTGTGTGTGTGAGGCATCTTTACTTTGGGTTTTTCTTTATTTTTTTTCATCATTCTCTTTTTTTAATTCTTGGTTGCATTGACAGTACTTTATAAACTTCCTCAAAGTTCAGGTGTACGGTGTTATATATTTCAATTTCTGTGTAGATTACAGCAGGTCCCCCACCCAAAGACTAATTGCAATCCATCACCACACACATGTGCCTAGTCATGGGGATGTGATTTTCTCTTCTTGGATCTGCAGCACCTGCTCCTGAGAAAGATCCCAAGCCAGCTGAATATCGACCCCCTGCTCCAACTCTAGTGCCCACCGCACCTCAGAGCCACAGACCGATGTCCAGCACTGGAGCCGCCTCGAGCCTCAGCCCGGATTGCACTTCAAGCGATGGAAAGACCGTTAACGTTCTCCCAGCGACGAGCCTCAGCCCCTGGAATGCCGCACCACGGCCGATTTCTGCCCCTCCCCATTTACCTCCTGTTCAATAAAGTTGTTTTTGTCTTGCACGTACTTAACGCTTTCCTTTAATATCTCTTGAGATGTTCACTTCAACAGGATGTCATTCCTTTATCCTTTCAAAATGTCCATTTCGAATGACGTCACCAAGATGGTGGAGTCAGTAGTCTTCTCTGTCTCTCTCCCTTCGAATCTACAACTAATTGGACATTCATCGGTTAACAAAGGACATCCATATAACATCTCAGGATGCCTGAGAGTCCCGTGCTGCTATGCATCGGAAGGCGGATGGACTTCCCCCCAGGAGGAGGTGGAGATAGGTGAAATCTCTCCGACCCCCGACCCCCGACCACCGGACAGCCTAGTACCTGCAAGTGGCTTTCTTCCAGCGGACGCACCCATAGCATCTCCATGCACCAAGGGCAGGAGTGTGTGCACACCAGCGTAGCGACGGTGGAAACAGGTGACTACAGCCCTACCTAAGCCCCTTGCGATTACACCTAAGCACAGGGGCAAACCCCAGGGTCTCGCACCAGCGGCAGGGAAAGCCTCTACTCACCATTAGCAGAGAGGCCCTGCCCATCATTCAAACCGCCCGGAAGGTCCTGAAGAGGAGGATGCCAGGCAGTGCAGCAGCCAGCCAGCTGCCACTGGACTCACAGACTCCGGCTGTCTCCCAGACATGGCATAGGCTCCCAGAGATCCTGTGGGAAAAGATTGGGGTTGGGTGGAGTTCCAGCGGCCCGGCTCCGTGGCCCAGGGGGGATCTCCAGGCTCCTGCACTGGCGGCAGGGAAAGCCTCTACTCACCATTAGTGGAGAGGCACCACCCAGCATTCAGAACACTGGGAGGGTCCCAGAAAGGAGAATCCCGGGCAGGGAAGCAGCCAGCCAGCCACCACTGGACTCACGGACTCCGGCTGTCCCCCAGACAGGGCATGGGCTCCCAAAGATCCTGTAGAAGAGGACTGGGGTTGGGTGGAGTTCCAGTGGCTCAGCTTCATGGCCCAGGGGGAGACTCTACAGTCCCACAGCAGCCTCAGGAAAAGCCTCTGCACAGCACTAGTAGAGAGGCCCCACCCAGCAATCACAAGGCTGGAAGGCCCTAGGGCAAAAGTAGCATAGCTAGGTGAGCTAACCACAGACTGCAGAAGATACCCATAGCTCTGCTGTGACCTATAGTGGACAAGTGAGATTTTGTGGGCTCCAACAGTGACAGAGCTGCGAAGATAGGTGATCCTGCTCCCCACCTCTTGGAAAGCCCTTAACACTGCTGCAGACCCTAAGGAGGGAGCACATCTAGGTGGTCTGCAACAGTAGGCACTAGCAGCCTGAAGCCCTCTTGTGATTGCCCCCACACCTGATGAGGGACCCCACAGGACCACTGCGACTACAAGGAGGGGCGCACGTCCAGTTAGCAACAGCTGACAGGGTTCCTGGTCGGTGCAGTCTAAACAGCTGCTCCCCTACACACACCAGTAGAAACAAGTGGAAGCAGTAACTAAACTCTCTCTCTATGTGGAGGCACAAATCTATGCCATCAAGCAGTAAGAAAAAATATATTAAATCTCCAGAACAGAAGGAAAATGACAGGAAACAATCACAAAGACAATGAAATCTATAACCTAAATCACGATGACTTCAAAACAGCCATTATTCAAAAACTCAACGAGTTAAAAGAGAATACAGATAGACAACTCAACGAGTTCAGGAGCTATGTCACAAAAGAGCTTGATGCTATAAAGAAGAACCAATCAGAAATACTGGAGATGAAGAACGCAATGGAGGAGATTAAGAAAAATGTGGACTCTCTGAACTGTAGGGTTGATACTATGGAGGACAGAATTAGCAATTTGGAGGAGAGGAATACAGAAATGCTGCAGGCAGAGGAGGAGAGAGAACTAGGACTAAAAAGAAATGAAGAAACCCTCCAAGAATTATCCAACTCTATCAGGAGATGCAACATAAGGATTATAGGTATACCAGAGGGAGAAGAAAAGGAGAAGCGGGCAGAAAGCCCACTCAAAGAAATAATGGCTGAGAACTTTCCAAACCTTGGGAGAGAGATGGAACTTCGTGTGACAGAAGCCAACAGATCTCCAAACTTTATCAATGTAAGAAGACCAACCCCAAGGCATATAGTAGTGAAGCTAGCAAAAGTCAACGACAAAGAGAAAATACTAAGGGCAGCCAGGTAGAAGAAAATAACCTACAAAAGAAACCCCATAAGGCTATCAGCAGATTTCTCAGCAGCTACCTTCCAGGCTAGAAGAGAGCGGACTGATATATTCAAAACTCTGAAGGATAAAAACCTGCAGCCAAGAATACTCTACCCAGTGAAAATAGCCTTCAAATACGATGGAGAAATAAAATCTTTCCCAGAGAAACAAAAGTTAAGGGAATTCATTGTCCCAAGACCTCCTCTTCAAGAAATGCTCAGGAAGACCCTCATACCCGAAAAATCAAAAAAAGGAAAGGGGTTACAAAACCAAGAGCAAAGGAGATAAGTAGAAGGACAATAACAAAAAGTAGCAGCTCTCCATCAGAACAGGTTAGCAAATGTTAAATAAAACATTAAAGATAAAAGGAAGGGAAACACCAAGAATAAATATAATCCTGTCGTTTTAACCACAAACTCACAACACAAGAAGGAAGAGGAAAAAAAATCTGACGACAACAACCTAGAAGGGGAAGAGAAAAGGGATGGGATGTTTTAATTCAAGGAAATAAGAGGCTATCAGAAAATGGACTATCTCATCTATGAGATGTTTTAGACAAGCCACCTGGTAACCACTAAACAAATAACAAGAATAAAGACACAAATTACAAATAAGAAGAAAGCCAATACAGAAATTTACATACCTGAATGAGTAATCTAAACATCATGGGACGAGAAACAAAGAAAATGCAAGAGAACAGGAAAACAAGTGATAAAATGGCAGCGATAGGCCCTCCCATTTCCATAATCACTCTAAATGTAAATGGATTGAACTCTCCAATCAAAAGACACAGAGTGGCAGGATGGATCAAAGAACAAGACCCAACAATATCCTGCCTCCAGGAAACACACCTCAGCCCCAAAGACAAACACAGACTCAGAGTGAAGGGATGGAAGACGATACTCCAAGCTAAGAATGAACAAAAGAAAGCAGGTGTCGCTATATCAAAGTAGAATTCAAAGCAAAACAGATAAAGAAAGACAAAGACGGGCAGTATATGATCATAAAAGGGACACTACACCAAGATGACATAACACATAAATATATATGCATCCGACACAGGAGCACGAGTTTGTAAAGCAACTCTTAACAAAACTAAAAGGAGACATCAACAACAATACAATAATAGTAGGGGACCTCAACACCCCATTAACATCAATGGATAGATCATCCAGACAGAAAATCAACAAGGACATTATAGAATTAAATGAAAAATTAGACCGGATGGACTTAATAGATATATATATATATATAGAACACTTCATCCAAAACTAGCAGGTTACACATTCTTCTCAAGTGCGCAGGGAACATTCTCAAGGATAGACCATATCTTGGGAAACAAAGCAACCATCAATACATTCAGAGGGTTGAAATAATATCGAGCATATTTTCTGATCATAATGCTATGAAACTAGAAATCAACTACAAGAATAAATCTGGGAAAGGGGCAAAAATGTGGAGACTAAACAACATGCTACTGAACGAAAAATGGATTATTGAAGAAACTGAAGAAATCAAATGTTATCTGGAGACAAATCAAAATGAAAACATGCCATACCAACTCATTTGGGACACAGCAAAAGCAGTCCTAAGAGGGAAATTCATCGCAATACAGGCTCACCTCAATAAACAAGAAAAATCTCACATAAGCAACCTCAAACGACACCTAACAGAATTAGAAAAAGAAGAACAAACAAAGCCCGAAGTCAGTAGAAGGAGGTAAATAATGAAAATTAGAGCAGAAATAAACAACATTGAAACAAAAAAGACAGGAGAAAGGATCAATGAAACAAAGAGTTGGTTCTTTGACAAAATTAACAAAATCGACAAACCCTTAGTCAGACTCACTAAGAAAAAAAGAGAGAAGTCTCAAATAAAGAAAATTAGAAAGGAGAGAGGAGAAATCACAACAGATACCAAAGAAATACAAGGGATGATAAGAGAATACTATGAAAAACTATATGCCAACAAATTGAACAGCCTAGAAGAAATGGATAAATTCCTAGAGTCTTACAACCTCTGCAAACTGAATCAGGAAGAAATAGAGAATCAGAATAGACCAATCACAAGTAAGTCAATAGAAACGGTAATCCAAAACCTCCCCAAAAATAAGAGTCCAGGACCAGACGGCTTCTCTGGAGAATTCTACCAAACATTCAAAGAAGATTTAATACCTATCCTTCTCAAACTATTCCAGAAAATAGAGGAAGATGGAGCACTCCCTAATACATTCTATGAAGTCAAAATCACCCTGAGCCCCAAACCTGACAAGGACAACACAAAGAAGGAAAACTACAGGCCAATATCACTGATGAACAAAGACGCAAATATCCTCAACAAAATTTTGGCAAACCGAATACAGCAATATATCAAAAAGATTATACACCATGATCAAGTGGGATTTATACCAGGGACACAGGGATGGTTCAACGTCCTCAAGTCAATCAACGTGATACACTACGTTAACAAAATGAGAAAGAGAAACCACATGATCATCTCAATAGATGCAGAGAAAGCATTTGACTAGATCCAACATCCATTTATGATAAAAACCCTCAATAAAATGGGTATAGAAGGAAACTACCTCAACATAATAAAGGCCATATATGACAAACCCACAGCCAACATCATCCTTAAGGGGCAAAAACTGAAAGCCATCCCTCTGAGAGCAGGAACGAGACAAGGGTGTCCACTTTCACCACTCTTTTTCAACATAGTACTGGCGGTGTTGGCCACAGCAATTTGGCAGAAAAAAGAAATAAAAGGAATCCAAATAGGCAATGAAGAAGTAAAACTCTTGCTGTTTGCAGACGATGTGATCGTATACATAGAAAACCCCAAAGAATCCATAGGAAAACTATTAGAAACAATGAACAGCTGCAGCAAAGTTGCAGGGTATAAAATCAGCATACATAAATCAGTAGCATTTCTATATGCTAACAATGAACTAACAGAAAAAGAACTCAATCCCATTCACAATCGCAACAAAAAGAATAAAATACCTTGGCATAAATTTAACCAAGGAAGTGAAAGATCTATACAACAAAAACTACAAGACTTTCTTGAAAGAAATTGATGATGACATCAAGAGATGGAAAGACATTCCAACCACATGGATTGGAAGAATAAATAGTTAAAATGTCCATATTACCTAAAGCAATCTACAGAATCAATGCTATCCCAATCAGAATCCCAATGACATTCTTTACAGAAAATGAACAAAGAATCCTAAAATTCATATGGGGCAACAAAAGACCCCGATTTGCTAAAGCAATCCTGAGTAAGAAGAACAAAGCCGGAGGCATCACAATCCCTGACTTTAAATCATACTACAAAGCTACAGTAATCAAAACAGCATGGTACTGGTACAAAAACAGGTGCACAGATCAATGGAACAGAATTGAAAGCCCAGAAATGAAATCACACATCTATGGACAGCTAATCTTCAACAAAGGTGCTGAGGGCCTACAACGGAGAAAAGAAAGTCTCTTCAACAAACGGTGCTCGGAAAACTGGACGGCCGCATGTAAAAGAAAGAAAATTGACCATTGTTTTTCACCATTCACCAAAATAAACTCAAAATGGATCAAAAACCTAAAGATTAGGCCTGAAACAATAAGTCTGCTAGAAGAGAATATAGGCAGTACACTCTTTGACATCAGTTTCAAAAGAATCTTTTCGGACACCATAACTCCTCAGACATGGGAAATAATAGAAAGAATAAACAATGGGACTTCATCAGACTAAAGAGCTTCTTCAAGGCAAGGGAAAACAGGATTGAAACAAAAAAACAGCCCACTAATTGGGAAAAAATATTTACAAGTTACTTATCCGACAAAGGGTTAATCTCCATAATATACAAAGAGCTCACACAGCTCAACAACAAAAAAATCAAACAACCCCATCAAAAAACGGGCAGGAGACTTGAACAGACATTTCTCCAAAGAAGATATTCGGATGGCCAATAGACACATGAAAAGATCCTCATCATCACTAATCATCAGGGAAATGCAAATCAAAACTACACTAAGATATCACCTTACACCAGTTAGAATGGCAAAAATATCCAAAACCAAGAGTGACAAATGGTGGAGAGGTTGTGGAGAAAAAGCAACCCTCATACATTGTTGGTGGGAATGCAAACTGGTGCAGCCACTATGGAAAACAGTATGGAGATTTCTCAAAAACTTATAAATAGAAATACCTTATGACCCAGCCATCCAACTACCGGGTATCTCTCCAAAGAACGTGATATCAGCAATTCCAAAAGTCCCATGCACCCCTATGTTCAGCGCAGCATTATTTACAATAGCCAAGTCATGGAAGCAACCTAAGTGCCCAGCAACTGACGATTGGATAAAGACAATATGCTATGTATATGCAACGGAATACTACTCAGCCATAAAAAGTACAAAATCGTCCCTTTCACAACAACATGGATGAACCTTGAGGGTATTACGTTAAGTGAAATAAGCCAGACAGAGAAAGATGAACTCTGTATGACTCCACTCATAGGTGGAAGTTAACATATAGACAAGGAGAACTGATCGGTGGTTACCAGGGCAAAGGGGAGGTGGGGAGAGGGCACAAAGGGTGAAGTGGTGTACCTACAACGTGACTAAAAATAATGTACAACTGAAATTTCACAAGGTTGTGAACTATCCTAATCTTAATAAAAAAAAACAAACGTCCATTTCCCTGGCCAGGAGGACGCTCACAGTGTTGCCCAACCGTCATCCTGACCTCATTCAAGAACACTGTCGTGGAAGGGAAGCCCTCTCCCTGTTCGTCTCTCAGCCCTCCTCCCTCCCACCCCGTCCCTGGGGCCTGCTGAGCTTTCTGGCTCTATGGACTTACCTCTGCTGGGCTGTTCAGCTGAGCGGATGCATCCAAGACGTGGCCTTTTGTGTCCGGCTACGTAATATCAGAGGAGTATGGTTAATCACATTTTAAATTAAAAATACAGTTTTTATTAGGGAGAAAAATCCATGCTCCATCAAAGCTTATGTATGAAAAATGAAGCCCCCATGTTGACTATTGTCTTTATCTGGGGATAGGCACCACATTTAAAGGGTGACACGAGAGCTGGAAACCAAGAGGAGAATGTGTGGGGCCGGGAGACACCTTTCACATCGTTTTCCTTCCTGGATGGGCCACGGTTGAGTTGATGCAACGTGCAAATTACAGAACATGTTTACCGCATATTACACGCTTTGATTGGTTACAACTATCTTAAGGAATAAAATACCTTACCTACGTTTCTCAGGATTTGGATTGATGATTTCTTTTTCATTTCGTAAAATAATGTTTTAATGTGAGTAAGGAAAGAGGGTCCACTCCTCCGACTGGGACATAAGTGCCCACAACAAGTGCCATCCATCTTTTCACTCTTCGCTCTACAGGGCAATGATCTTTGAGGACCCATGTGCCTGCACGTATATAGGTGTGTGTGTTAAGCAGTGTGAGTGGGTTTGGTGGGCAGGAGCCCAGGGCTTTCCTATCCTAGGACCTGATGTCCCATAGGGGAACAGGGACACTCAGTCCTGTCCCCCTGTGCGTTCTCAGTGGCCACACATCGCCTTCTACCAAGCAGCCCCGGCTTTGAAGGATTGGCCCATCTCCATATGTTCACTCCATAATCATACTGAAAGGTCCATGTGCGTCCATGCATCTCTGTTTTTGTAGAACAGAGCCCTAAAAGCAGACATTCTGCCACCATGGATATACTCATTTCAGGGTTTGGCTGCTATTTCTGAGATCTACGCTTGCTTCATCGAGTTTGAGTCTTTGTTAATTCTCCCCAAATCGCCCCAAGACATAGCTGTATAGTTTTTAATTGTGACTCCTTCTAGTTGGGGCATGTGGGACACAGAGTCAACATGGCCTAATGAGCGGTGCGACGTCCAAGCCCAGAATCTGAACCCTGGGCCACAAAGCGGACAGCAGGAACTTAACCCCACGGCCATGGGTCCAGCTCCCACGTTTGAGGCTTGTTTGGGAAAGCAGGGACTCCAGAGACATTGGAGGTGGCACCTGAAGGGGGAGGCTGACAAGACAGGAGTCAGGCCATCAGGGTCTCTGGGAGTGGCCCATGGAGCCGAGAAGGGCCGGCCGAACACCCTCCCTCAGGTATCCCCCCCTACAGCATCTTCTGCCCCAAGTCCCGGAACACTCTTCTGCCAAGCCCCTTCCCACGACACACCCCCGGCCCAGGGCCCCTCAGCCAGCCCGGCACACATCCTCCACGATTCAGCTTCTAGGTAGGGCAGCCAGGCCCTGCTTCCCAGCCAAAGGAGACTGTAGGCCAGGCCACTCCTTTCTGCACCAATCTCTCCCCTGTCTTAGTCCCCTTCTCAGGAAGAAACCTCTATGGGCAGGGCAGGGCCACATCGATGTGCCCTTGAAGGTGTCCATCCAGATAAAGCTTTGAGTTGCATCACCAACAACACTTGAGCTTGTGTGAGCAAAGGAGACCTTTAGGAAGCAGAGCAGGGGCTGCTGGAGCTGCGGGCTGGGGAGAGCCTCGGTCAGGGTCTTTTGCCCTGGGCAGAGCCCGAGAAACACCCCTCAGCCTCCTCCACCAGCAACGCCCTGTCCCCCTGCCGCGACAGCCCACCTTGGGGTCCCTCACATTCAGTATGTGCAAGGGAGGGGACTCTGCTTCCTGCTAAACAGTCCAAAGGAAGGGAAGTGGGGAGCCCTCCCCTCCTTCCAAGTCAGCTTATGCGGGGTCCACTTCCTCCGAGGCTGTGGGGCAGGCCATGGGCGGCAATCTCTCTCTTCTCTGACACAGGATGGAGCCCCCCAGTCAGAGACCATAGGTCGTCACAGAGAGGAAACAGGACCTTCCCTGGAGGGAGGGAGAGGAGCTCCTCTGGACAGGGAATAAGCAAGGCTGGAGAGCAGGGGGACCACGCAGAAGGGCTGCCATGGGTTGGGGCAGTGCCACAGCGGTTTCACTACACACACACACACACACACACACACACAGTTTTTACCCTCTGAGGTAATGGAAGTGTTACCTATCTTTATTACAGAAATACAGTCCCAGTATTGATGTATCCTAAAGTATGACATTGTACTCCACAAGCTTAGACAATGTTATGTGTCCATTAAATCACAATTGAGCTGGAACAATTTCTTAGAAAGGAGGAAAAGGCCACTTACAGAATGACAGAAGATATTTGCAAGTCACATTTCTGCTAAGGGGTGAACATCTAGAATATGTGAGAAACTCATACAACCCAAAACCCAAAGAAATAAATTTACCTCACTGAAAAATGGGCAAAGCAACTTGAACAGAGGTTTCTCCAAAGAAGACAGGTCAGTGGCCAAAGTCTAGGAAAAGATGTTGAACATCCATCACCCACCATAAACAAGTGCAAATCAAAACGAGATGTCACGTCACACCTGTTACCATGGCTCTCATCACACACTCGCGCAAAAGATAGTGTTGGCGAGCATGTGAAGACATTGGAACCCTGGTGTATCCTGTCGTGCTAAAGGTAACATTGTGCAGCTGCTATAGGAAACTCTATGGAGATTCCCCAGAAGGATTCAACCTGGAAATCACATACACTCCACTAATTCCATTCTTAGGTATATATCCTCCAAATTCCAAACAGGAACCTGAAGGGACACAGGCACTCCCATGTTCTTGGCAGTGTCGTTCACAAGAGCCAAGCTGTAGAAACGACCTAAGTGTCTGTCCACGGATGAAGGGGTACAGAAACTGGGGCACAGACTTAGAAGGTGTAGCCGCCCCTGATGTAGGAAGCGTTAATAATCACTGGAAAAGGCTTGCCAACAAACTGTGACCCGGAGGTGAGAAGGCCAGTTAGACAATGATGGGTAAGACCTCCAGGGGGAGGCAACCCAAGCCAGGCACCAGTCGCCCGGGGGCACAGACAGAGACACAATATCAGGCGCAGGAGGGGCCGTTGCCTAGGAGGCCTTGCATGCTCCGAGATAAAATATAGGAGCACAGCAATAACATGATAATATCAAAACAGAGGCCGAGGGAGGGCTCCTTGAGAAATCACTAAGAATTCTTGGCATTCACAAATTACATTGTTCAGAACACCTGTGTATGTTTAACAGATGTAAGCTATGTATACGTTGAAACACTGGTTATAATAAACTCAGAGTGGCTATCAGCCCTCTCCGCATCTATCCTGATGTGTACATTGGATTGCAACACCGACACAAGGCAATATTATTTTGCCTTTGTAAAGAAGGAAATTCTGCCATAGGACACGACGTGGATGAATCCAGATGACATTATGTTAATGGAAGAACACAGTGACAGAGGGATAAAGAATGCATGGTTCCACTCCTGAGGGCTATCTAAAACAATCAAACTCACAGAGGCAGAGACTACGACGGTGCTTGTCTGGGAGTGGCGGAGGAGAAAACGGTGAGCCGCGTTTCCACGGCTCATACAGTACACAAAGTGTATTGACGGAATCCTTTCATGACACGAACAACAGAACATTTTATAAAGTAGAAAGCTGCCTAACACTGTTGCCCTGCCCTGGCCCTGGTCCTGCCCTCCACTCTCCTCATATTTGTATACTCAACATATTTATACTTGAATCCAAATTTACGAGTTATTCTAAAGACAGGATCACCCTAACTGGGCAGTTACTTTGGACTGAACATGAATAATTCTCCCTGCCCTTTCCAATGTTTGAGGGGATGATTTCAATGGCTGCCTAGTGTTCCTTATCATGTCTCGTACATAACTAGCTGTTTCCATTGTCCCTGTCATCATCTTCCTCTATCAAACATCTCTGGATGGTGTCTGGAAGTGGAGTTCAATTGATCGCAGCTCTAGACAGCTTCCAAATCTAGAATGCTTCACGGAGCTTCCAGAGCACTTTCACTTTCTCCTTTGCACTTCGGGTGGCAGGCGTTGACACCAAAACTCATCTCCCCCTCTACATTGGGAGCTCCTTCCAGGGCAAGATGCCTCTCCGTCACTTCTGCCACCAACTCTTTGCACAGTGCCTGACATATGGGAAAACCTCAACAAAGATTCAAAACACACAACAAATCTAGACAAGAGACTCATTGTTGCAGAGAACTTCAACTGTTCATCAAAATCCATCCTCCACTTCTTGGGGCACGGGGCTGCATGCCGTGGTCCAGCCTCCGTGGTGGCCGATGACTACTTCTTTGCCGAGGGAAGAGAAAAGGAACTGACTGGTGCCGCTCTGGACCCGGCTGATAACATCCTCCTGCGTGAATTTCCTTCTGTTCTTTCCAATCATGCTGATGGATGCAGATGAGGATCATGTCCTAGGGAGGGAGAAGGCACACAATGGAAGAACGATGTGTTCCTGAAGGCCATGTGAAAGATTGTGGTCCCTCCATTCTGAACACCCACCATGCACTGGTATCTGGGAAAATAGATAGTGCTATGCTCCTGTAATTTGGGCTGAGTTTCGATAACTCATCACATGCCAGCAAAAGTCTCAGTCACAGGACTAACTTTAGTCGTGATCCACCTAGCACAATCCAAATGATGGAAGTCTATTTGGCTCTAAGGACAGAGCCAGTCAGTGGTGGGATGGATCTTCATTCCACACCTGTGCCACGAGCATGCAAGAGTGCTGCTGCTGAAAAGACCCGACAAGCTCGTGCCCCCAGATAAAGATCTGGAAGGGAAGCTGGCCAAAACCACGAAATGAAAACCACAGGAATGAAAGGAGCAGACGCCACCAGGAAAACAAGCCCATGCTGCTATGGAGCGCCAGGTCCAGAAGGAGAGGGGCCTGGAAGGGCTGCCACGAGGTGACATTCATATTTGCAGAAGCATGACAAGGAGCCAGCCCTGCCTCAATCCAGGGCTCCGTAGCCTGTAGGAACGCCCAGCAGTGCAGACTCTTGGAGGCACAAGTGAGGTTGGTCAGAGAGGAGGTTAGAGAGCAGGGCAGCGTGGCTAGAAGGAGCTTGGCTGGAGAGTCAGGGAGGGAGGAGAGCGGAGGGCAAGACCAGGGCCAGGGGCAGGGCAACAGCGTTAGGCAGCTATTGTTATTGCTGTGTGACAACCTTTCCCCATCTTTATGGGCTCAACCAACGAACGTTGATTATGTCACAGTGGCACTGGACCAGGACTCCAGCAGCACTCAGCTGGGAGCCTCTGCCAGATGCTCTCAGGGAGTCAGGCTGTGCTCTGAACTGAGGCAGGATCTGCTTCCCTCCCCCTCTGAGCGTACTCTGGGTCCTAGAGGGACCCCTTGCAACTGGAGGCCTGCGTGCCCCTCTGTCGGTGGGTCTCCTTCAGGGCCAGGCCTCAGCAGCCTCTCTAGAGCACAACCCAGAACACACAGGCCTGTTCCCCAGAGTGAGGGATCAGAGAGAGATAGAGAAACAGCTGAGAGTGAGCAGGAGGAGAGCCCTGGACTGTTTGGGACCCAGTCTCAGAACTGGCTTCGCATCACTCTGCCCTGTTCCACGGAGTAGAAGGGAATCACGAACTTCAGGCCACACTCAAGGGGAGTGGATTCCAGCAGCATGTGTAGACCGAGCAGAGGGGATCACAGGAGGCCATTGAGGGAGAAGGAGAAGACCTCACAGGCTCAATGCCCTGGGCAGAATCACAGTCTAGTTCAAGGTGGAGCCAGGTGTGAACCCAGCTCGGCATCCTCAAGGATGGGGCCCTGGCTGCTCCCAGGCTTCTTCAGGGCGCTGTGAAAATGCGGTGCTGCTCTAACTGCAGTCAGACATGGAGAGGGCAGGGGGCTGAGACTGAGAAGTCGGCAGCCTGGTCGTGCATTTGGCAAGTTTCTGCCTGAGGATGAGCCCAGGGCAGGCGAACACTTGAGTGTTCCCCATCCATGTCATGCCTAGGGTGGAGGGAGCAGGGGCCACCTTTGCTGAGCTCATGCTTATGCACTTCTGAACTCAATCCCACACTGGAGAATTGGGAAACTGAGGCCCATAAACAGGTAAACACTGGCCCACGGCACATGACAGACAAGAGTCCAAGCAGAAGGAAGTATTCTGATATTCTAGGGCAAGACTGGAACCCTTCCAATAGGCTTTGCGGTGGACAACAGCAACCGTCAGTTCTTGGGAAGCTCTTGCCCATCCCTTCCTCTGTGGAAGCTGTTTCCTCCTGGGCATCCAGGACTTGAGCCGTGACACACACGTACACACAGAGACTTTAGATGGAAGGACGGACTATGGGGTGGGCTCAGAAGAGAGGCAGACACAGGGGAGGAGAGGAGAGGAAGAAAAAAGCGGTTAGAGGTATTCCCTACATGGGACACCGCTCCTCCAATTTCACAGGTATTTTCCCACTCGGGCCTGAGGGCATCTCCAAGGAGTATGGGCTAGGATAATCCCCCCCATGCAGACTGGAGGCAGAATGGCCCCACGAGGCACGATGGCTTCTCCAGGATGAGGAACAGGGAAGAAGGAGCACTTGTGTCTGCGTCTGTCTCAAAGCTGGGACCCTGGCTGCACCCAGACCTTTTCGGAGGCCTGTGGAGACAGGTGGTTTGGGGATCCTGGGGACACATATGATACTGCATGGAAAAGTGGGCGAGCAGTGCCCTGCCCAGAGGACTGCTTGAATGGGTGGTATGAGGGGAAGTGGCTCAGATCACCGTGGTCTCCAGGCAATGATGTAACCTCTTTCACAACAATGCCCACAGTGCAGGGGCCTCCTGTAAACAGGCACCCAGATCCTCACACTCAGCTCACTTGGCTGGAGACAGCTGCTACAGAAAGATGTTTTCCTGCTGTATCCTGCCTTACCACGTCTATGGTCCCCAGAAGACCTGGAGCCATAACCTTTTTACTCGTTTTAAAGGGTGGCTCACCTCTCATACGCCACACCTATGGCCGTTTGCCAGGAGGTCATCAAAGGTAACACGAGGGGGCCTACATCGGGCTATCCAGCTCAGGCCACCTCTGTGAGCCCCCACTGAACGGCCCCCACCCTCTCCCTTCCGTGGGGGGGATCCTCACTTGGCGGGAACTGCTGGGTGTACAGCTGATCACCTGGTGCTGCTGCCATCTTCACATCCCAGGACAGGGCTGGCACCATGGAAAGGGGATTCCCAAGTTACCTCTTAACTGGGCCAAGTTTCCTTCAATTCTTTTTCTGATGGGAGTCACCTTCGTTTGTAGCATTACGTAGTTTCAGGGGTTCATCATTATTTTGAGATTTCTGTGTAGATGACATCGTGTTCACCACATAACGACTAATGACAATCCATCACCACACACATGTGCCTAATCACCCCTGTCACCCTCCTCCCTCCCCACTTCCTCTCTGGAACCCCCAATCCAAAGCCTATCTCCTGTGATTGTTTGCTGCCGTCATCCCTGATTTATGAGAGTAGTCACAAGGCTATTGGACTATCTCCCCCTGAATTATTTCACTTAGATAATACCCTCCACGCCCATCCATGCTGTCACAGAAGGCCAGATCTCCTCCTTTCGGATGACTGAGTAGTATTGCACGGTGTATATATGCCACATTTTCCTCATGGGTAACTAGGTTGCTTCCAAGTCTTGGCTATTGTCAAATATGCTGCAAGTTACACAGGCATGCTGACATCTTTACGCATTCGTGTTTTCACATTCTTGAACACATACCCTGTGGTGGAATAGCTGGGTCATACTGTAGTTCCATTCTTAATTTTCAGAGGAATCTCCATCCTGTTTTTCGTACTGGCTGCATGGGTATGCACTCCAACCAGCAGCGTAGGCAGGGTCCCTGGTCTCCACATCCTCTGCAACACATGTTTTGTCCTGTCTTGTTCATTAGAGCCATTCTGATGACTGTGACATGAGATCTTGTGGTAGTTTTGATTTCAACTTCCCTAAGAAGTGGTGAGATTGAACATCTTTTCATGTGCCTGTTGGCCATCTGTCTATGTGGGTCTGGAGTGGAGAGAGTCACCGAGGTGTGAGTGCCCCCGAAGTCAGTCAGCCAGTGCTCTGAGGCTTCCTGCCTGGCTGCCGGGCACTGTCTTTACAGGTTGTTCCTCAGGAGGTCGGAAAGGACAAGACACATCAGTCCTTCCTCTCCCTGACTATACAGGAAGGGATGATGCGGCACCCGGCCGACACAAGCCAGCGCTGGTCCTGGGTGAGTGCAGGTGCTCAGCACACCCAGAACCCAGGGCCCCAGGACACCAAAGACAACCCTAGGTCCTACAAGGCCCTGGTACCAGTCCTGCTCCAGAAGGAATCTGTCTCCCCATCTCTGACCCCAACCTGCCCGCACTGCCCAGCTCCTGTCTTGGCCACATTCAAAGTCACTGTCACCATAACTCTACGAATCCCAGAAAAGAGACTTTTCTCCCATTTCACCTCATGTTTGGTCAAGGGGATCGTTGCATTTTTCTGTACATTTTCCTCTTTCACCCCATCCCCAAGTGTCCATGATGACCTCACAATCCTTCCACACTTTCTCCATGTCTCACACAGCCTCATGATGGACAAGGATGCCTTTCCCCAAAAGGATGTGTGGCTCTTGGGACATATGCGTTGCTCTGTCTTTTGCCCTCCTGAGGAACACGTGCCCATGACCCCTCCAGGTCAGGGGCCGGGGCCTCACTGAGCTGCACGACATTTTGGATGGCAGACCGTGGACGAGACTGATTCAGCCCTTCACTGCTGTGGGACCTCATGTTGTCTTTTCATCAGTGCTGCACTGAACGTCCTGCCTGTCCTCCTGTCCCAATCCATCCCACCGCAGGGAAAGCCCCCGTCTTCTCCTCTCTGCAATGGGCTCTTCTGTCAGAAACCCCAGGGCTGATGCTCTTAACACACACAGGTGCTGTCAATTCTCCGCTAACACCTTGATCTGCTACTGGTACTGATACTAACACGTTCGTTCATTCCCCTGTCTGATTCTACCCACAAGACCAGAAGTGTTTCCTACTCTGGACACTCCTGTCCCACCTCTTGCTAGAAGTCACTGGGAGCTTGAGGCATTGCTCTGACGGCCAGCCCCAAACCTCCTGGTACCTAGGATGCTGTCTCTGACGCTGAGCCTCTCCTCTGTGCCACCCCAGGCTCTTGACACATCCACAATGGAGAAGAGATCGTTTCCCCGGCTGTGGACGGTTCACAACACTCCACTTGAGCGTCTGGTGGCTCACCTTGTGCCCGCCTTCCTGCTGTGCGACACCACTTTTATCCACAGCTTCCTGTTGACATACACAGATGTGGCCACCACACAAGAGGTGCTAGATGAGTTCTTTAATAGGTGAGTGCCCTGCCCTCCCCAGGACTCTGCGGCTCCAGCTACCTGCATGCTGGGAGTCTTGGGGAGGTCCGCGTACCTCTCTGAGCCTCAGTTTGCTCCTCTGAATAATGGGGAGAACAGAGGAACAACCACCAAGGGCTATTGTAGGGACTCAATGAGCTCCTGCCTGGACGGCCCTTTGGAGAAGCTGAGCCCTATGAAAGGTCAGCTGGATCGGCCCTCCAGGGCTCCGTGCTAGGTAGGAGTTAGACAGTCACAAAAGACTCCTCAGGCAGCTGCCATCCAGTACAGTCAATGTGATGCCCTCCTGTCTCCTCTAGTTACAGATTCATCCTCTTTTGTAGAGTGGAAGACGCGCCCACCCGCCTATGGAAAAAGTGAGTGGGCACTGGATCAAGTGGGAGGGCCTCCCCTCTCCACACTGTGAGGGGAGTGTGGGGCCTGTGATTGGGTTGCTGGCAGCACCCGCCATCCCAACATCTTGTGATTCCTTTGGGCAGGCAGAGTTCTGACGGCTTCTCAAAGAAGAGAAGACAGCAGTCCAAGAGAGCTCTGGAGGGGGCTGTGGGCGCTGTGGGAGCCCAGGGGGGAGTGGAGGATGCTCCTACAGCACCCAGATGCATCCAATCCCCATCCCAGTCCCGCCTCCACTCCCCATCCTGGGACACAGAACAGGAGGTGTCTGAGCATCCTGCTCACTCATATCATAGAACCTCCACGGTGGGGGCTCCGCTGCGTCCCAGCGAGCCCACTCCCTGCTCAGGGGCCAAATGATACCCTCCGTGTCAGCCCCTAGCAGGAGGGGAATGTCACCCACATGGGTCACCTAGTGAATCAGGCAGCACAGAGGCACAGGAGCTAAAGGCTGAGGTGTTTGGAGGGCAGTAGGAAGCATGGGCGGGAGACAAAGGCCATTGTTCCCTCATCGGCCAGATATTCACTGCACCCTACTGTGAACCAATGTGTGCAAGAACAGAGCAGATGGCCCCATGCCCTTCCCTCCTGGACTGGCATCCCAGTGGGATGTGCCAGGAGACACTCGAGGACTGTGTCAGGCTTCCCTGAGGAAAAGGATGGGTGATCACACCAGGGACCGAGTGCTCTCACTTTCCAAGGTGTTATCCCAGCCTCTCCTTGGAGACGCGACCTGTTCTGCCAAACTGGCCAGGTCGCACGCGCACGGAAAGTGGGACTGGCCCCTGGACAGGCAGGAGCAGGAGACACTGGAGCCCAGGCCCCCACGGAGGTACCCTGGGAGGGCAGTGTGGAAGGAGAGGCCGGTTCTCTGACTCCGCTGCCCACCTGTCTCTCCTCAGGGCCTTGGCCTTCATTCTCAGCATGTGGATGGAATCCTATCCCCAGTACTTTTTCCAGCCCCCAGACTTTCCGAGCCTAAGAAGGGTATTGGCCTTCCTTGCGTTCAGCATGCCAGGCTCGCAGGTGGAGCATCAAGCTCGCCTTCTGCTTTCACAGTTGCTGCACCCTGAGCCCAGCGAGGCAGAGAGTCAGGGTGAGCAGGACACGGGCTGTGTGACACGGGCGTGTGTGGAGGCAATGTGGCCGGGCCGTTCAGCACAGAGCCTTCAGAGGCTGGGGTTAGGCTGGGAGCAATGAGCTGGCTCCCATCACAATTCCCACGGACTCCAGATACGGGAGACCTTCTGGAGGGTGGTTCGTGTACTGAGTCTCCCTGATTGGTGAGCCGTTTCCCTTCCGTGGGAGGAACATGGAAAGACAGTCACGTTTGGTTTCCCTGTGTGTGTTTGTCCGTGTGTGTGTGTGTCTGTGTCTGTGTGTGTATGTGTGTGTGTGGCATGGTTACTTTGGGGTATCTTTTTTTTTCACCATTCACCCATGTTAATTCTTGATTGCAGTGACAGTACTTTATAACCTTACATAAATATCAAGTGTACAGCCTTATATATTTCGATTTCTGCGTAGATTACAGCAGGTCCCCCACCCAAAGACTAATTACAATCCGTCACCACACACATGTGCCTTGTCACGTGGATGTGGTTTTCTCTTCTTGGATCTGCAGCACCAGCTCCTGAGAAAGACCCCAACCCAGATGAACATCGCCGCCCTTCTCCAACTCTAGTGCCCACCACACCTCAGAGCCACAGATCGATGTCCAGCGCCGCAGCCACCTCGAGTCTCAGCCTGGATTGCACTTCAAGCAATGGAAAGACCATTCACGTCCTCCCAGCAACGAGCCTCAGCCCCTGCACCGTGGTCCCACCACTGATTTCCGCCCCTTCCCCTTTACCACCAGTTCATTAAAGTTCTGTTTTGTCTTGCACATGCTTAATGCTTGCCTTTAATTTTTCTTGTGATGTTCACTTCAACAGGATGTCATTCCTGGATCCTTTCCAAATGTCCATTTCCCTGGCCAGGAGGATGCTCACAGTGTTGCCCGACCGTCATCCTGACCTCATTCAAGAACACTGTCGTGGAAGGGATGGCCTCTCCCTGTTCTTCTCTCAGTCCTCCTCCCTCCCACCCCGTCCCTGGGGCCCGCTGAGCTTTCTGATTCTATGGACTTACCTCTGCTGGGCTGTTCAGCTGAGCAGACACATACAAGATGTGGCCTTTTGTGTCCGGCTACGTAATATCAGAGGAGTATGATTAATCACTTTTTAAATTCAAGAAAACAGTTTTTATTAGGGAGAAAAATCCCTGCTCCATCAAAGCTTATGTATGAAAAATGAAGCCCCCATGTTGACTATTGTCTTTGTCTGGGGATAGGCACCACATTTAAAGGGTGACACGAGAGCTGGAAACCAAGAGGGGAATGTGTGAGGCCGGGAGACACCTTTCGCATCGTTTCCCTTCCTGGATGGGCCACGGATCAGGTTATGCAATGAGCAAATTACAAAATATGATTATCGCATATTACACACTTAGATTGATTACAAATATCTTAAGGAATAACATACCTTATCTACGTTTTTCAGAATTTGGATTGACAATTGTTTTTCATTTACTAAAATAATGTTTTAATGTGAGTAAGGAAAGAGGGTCCACTCCTCCGACTGGGACATAAGTGCCCACAACAAGTGCCATCCATCTTTTCACTCTTCGCTCTACAGGGCAATGATCTTTGAGGACCCATGTGCCTGCACGTATATAGGTGTGTGTGTTAAGCAGTGTGAGTGGGTTTGGTGGGCAGGAGCCCAGGGCTTTCCTATCCTTGGACCTGATGTCCCACAGAGGAACAGGGACACTCAGTCCTGTCCCCTTGTGCGTTCTCAGTGGCCACACATCACCTTCTACCAAGCAGCCCTGGCTTTGAAGGACTGCACCATCTCCAATTGTTCACTCCATAATTGTACTGGAATGTACATCTGTTTTTGTAGAACAGAGCCCTAGAAGCAGACGTTCTGCCAACAACTGATACACCCCTTTGGTGGGTTGGCTGCCATTTCCGATGTCTAGGCTTGCTTAACAAAATGAGAAACAAAAACCACATGATCATCTCAATAGATGCAGAGAAAGTATTCAACAAGATCCAACATCCATTTATGATAAAAACACTCAATAAAATAGATATAGAAGGAAAGTACCTCAACATAATAAAGGCCATATATGACAAACCAACAGCCAACATCATACTCAATGGACAAAAACTGAAACCCATCCCTCTCAGAACAGAAACAAGACAACGGTGCCCACTTTCACCACTCTTATTCAACATAGTAGTGGAGGTTTTGGCCAGAGCAATTCGGCAGGAAAAAGAAATAAAAGGAATCCAAATAGGCAACAAAAAAGTAAAACTCTCACTGTTTGCAGATGACATGATCTTATATATAGAAAACCCCAAAGAATCCATAGAAAAACTATTAGAAACAATCAACAACTACAGCAAAGTTGCAGGGTATAAAATCAACATACATAAATCAGTATCATTTCTGTATGCTAACAATGAACTAACAGAAAAAGATCTCAAGAACTCAATCCCATTCATGATCGCAACAAACAGAATAAAATACCTTGGGAGAAATTTAACCAAAGAAGTGAAAGATCTATACAATGAAAACTACAAGACCTTCTTGAAAGAAATCGACGACAACATAAAGAGATAGAAAGACATTCCATGCACATGGATTGGAAGAATAAACATAGTTAAAATGTCCGTACTACCTAAAGCAATCTACAGATTCAACGCTATCCCAATCAGAATTCCAATGTCATTCTTTACAGAAATTGAACAAAGAATGCTAAAATTCATATGGGGCAACAAAAGACCCAGAATTGCTAAAGCAATCCTGAGAAAGAAGAACAAAGCGGAGGCATCACAATCCCTGACTTCAAAACATACTACAAAGCTACAGTAATCAAAACAGCATGGTACTGGTACAAAAACAGATGCACAGATCAATGGAACAGAATTGAAAACCAAGAGATAAAACCACACATCTATGGACAGCTAATCTTTGACAAAGGAGCTGAGGGCCTACAATGGAGGAAAGAAAGTCTCTTCAGCAAATGGTGCTGGGTAAACTGGACAGCCACATGTAAAAGAATGAAAATCAACCATTCTTTTTCACCATTTACTAAAATAAACTCAAAATGGAGCAAAGACCTAAAGATTAGGCCTGAAACAATAAGTCTTCTAGAAGAGAATATCGGCAGTACACTCTTTGACATCAGCTTCAAAAGAATCTTTTCGGACACCATAACTCCTCACATGAGGGAAACAATAGAAAGAATAAACAAATGGGACTTCATCAGGCTAAAGAGCTTCTTCAAGGCAAGGGAAAACAGGATTGAAACAAAAAAACAGCCCACTAATTGGGAAAAAAAATTCACAAGTTATTTACCCGACAAAGGGTTAATCTCCATAATATACAAAGAACTCACACAACTCAATAATAAAAAATCTAACAACTCAATTACAAAATGGGCAGGGGGCATGGACAGATATTTCTCCAAAGAAGATATACGGATGGCCAATAGACACATGAAAAGATGCTCATCATCACTAATCATCAGGGAAATGCAAATCAAAACTCCACTAAGATATCACCTTACACCTGTTAGAATGGCAAAAATATCCAAAACCAAGAGTGACAAATGGTGGAGAGGCTGTGGAGAAAAGGGAACCCTCATACACTGTTCGTGGGAATGCAAACTGGTACAGCCACTATGGAAAACAGTATGGAGATTCCTCAAAAAGTTAAGAATAGAAATACCTTATGACCCAGCCATCCCACTACTGGGTATCTACCCTAAGAACCTGAAATCAGCAATTCCAAAAGTTCCATGCACCCCTATGTTCATCACAGCATTATTCACAATAGGCAAGTCATGGAACCATCCTAAGTGCCCAGCAACTGATGATTGGATAAAGAAGATGTGGAAGATATATACAATGGGATACTACTCAGCCAAAAAAAGGACAAAATCGTCCCATTCACAACAAAATGGATAGACCTTGAGGGTATTATGTTGAGTGAAAGAAGCCAGACAGAGAAAGATGAACTCTGTATGACTCCCCTCATAGGTGGTAGCTAACATATAGACAAGGAGAATTGATCGGTGGTTGCCAGGGGAAAGGGGGGTGGGGGGAGGGCAATAGGGGTGAAGTGGTGTACCTACAACATGACTAATAATGATGTACAACTGTAATTTCACAAGGATGTTAACTTTCATAACCTTAATGAAAAAAAAAACAAAAAATGTGGCAACAATGAACAGAAACAACTGATTGAGCTAACAATCAGAGATAGAGAGGGAAATCAGGGAGGACAGCTCACAGAAGAAGTGATTGATTATATTGAAACCCTGAAAAGAAAGTTTAATAGCAGAACATGTGAGTAGCAAAGAACGTGCTGCTCCCCATGCACATGCTACAACTAGTAGCATGGCACAGAGTTCCTGTGACACAGCAACTGTGTAGAGCAGAGGGTTGCAATGGGCCACAAAGCGGTCATTGGGCATCACAGCAAATAGAATTGATTTAGTCACTACAAATGTGCAAAAGAAAAAGGATTGCACCATACATCTTGAAAATGGAATACTTTTGTCTTCTGCAAGTAGCTTCAGAGCATTGTGGGAACAATGATAGAAGAATAGTAGAAATCTACATAGAGGTGGCTGAGAAAAAAGTACACGGGGCTGTGTAGTTAGTGTTAATTTTGATGATCACAATCATTCCAAGATTCCCTATCACACTGAAGCTGTAAATGGCCAGAAATACCAAGAAGAGGAGAATTTGCAGTGCCGGGTAGTCTGAGAAGCCAAAGAGAGTAAGTATGACCCCATCAGTTATATTTATCTCTGCCAGAAACATGTTTCCTGATGGTAAGATCTGAAAGTCAGTCTTGGAAATAATACATTATGGAAAGCAATTGACACATGAAGCATACTTCACTCTCCCCTGTGTATAGCATAAGGTGAAACAAAATAGATCTGTGTTATAATCCTGTTAGGTGTTATGTATCCAAGATAGGAATATCTAATGTTTCAGAAAAGAATTACTAGTTAATTTTACTTCCTCAAAACTTATAAAACTTAATTCTGTTCATGTTCTGAAATATGACTTTAAAGACTTACAAATGGAATAATATGAACTCAGGAAAATTAGGTGGTAACATGTAATCAAATCCTCATGTAAGACATTCTTATCTCACTGATTTTGTGCATTGCACAAAGAAAGGCCTAGAAAAATGAAAAGAAAATGTTTTTTATGTCCTACAATTACTAATGACAGGCAAAGCATCTAAAATAACTTCTATAGTTGGAATGAATTTTTATAAAAAGATGTGCATATATTGTGATATAAAGAAAGAATTGTCTGTATACTTAATCATATCCATATTTTAAATATCAGTTTAGCACTTTAATGGCCATTCCTATTTTGACTACATAAGTCAAATATCAAAGTAAATAATTACTTATGTTTTTCAACGAAGAATTTCTATTGAACTGCCTTTTTCTACAGGTAAGCACACAGAAGCCTGAATAAGTCATGACTTCTTCAGTGACAGATAGATATCAGATGATCAACCTACAGGTAGAACTCAGATTCTTAAATTCACAGCCATGTACCCATCACTCTATTCCAGGCTCTGACGTACATGATAAATTGAGATATTCACATTTTTATTTTGTAAAGACCACATTTTCACAATTTTTTGCTAATTCTTTTGACCATTTTAAAGACAATCTTCATACTATAAAACTGTGAAAACCAGTCCAATGAATGTGTTGAGGGCCACAGAGCTGTTCTGAAGATCAACGTCAAGATGAAATGTAGAGAATGGGAGTTAGAGAAACATCCTTGTTCAGGAATAAGTATGATAAGTACCCTTAAACATTGAGAAAGACTCTTCCCTTTTCCAGACCCTTCTTTCCTCTCTCTGTAAGATTCTAAGAATACTCGTTCTGTCTCCCATTACCTGCCAAGAATGTAGATGAGTGTTAAGATATCTCCACACTCTAAAGACATTTATGATAAAGGAATTCTTAAGACAGAGAGAATGGTGGGGTTTATCAAATTGGTTACGAGGTAAAACCGCCAGTTAAATTTTAATCTCATATAGATAACGAATTTTTGCTATAAGTATGGACAGACTCATACTAAAAATTCATTCATTGTTTATCTGAAGTTCAAGCTAAATTTAGCATTCTGTATGTTTGTTTGCTAGATCTGGCAATCCTATATCCAGAACAACTCAGAATGTTATGGTCAGGAACACATCCCAGTTCTTCTGGAACTTTCCTCTTTTTGATACTGTAAATCAAGCATGCAAGGAATCCCTTCAACTATAATTCTTTATAATGAAGATTTTTCTCAGACTATCATTTCTGGTAAGGTCATCTCTGTTTCTGCAACTCTAGAACCAGACGGTTCCAGATATTCCATCACTAAAGGTGAGAGGCCCCAGATAACACAGAATTCTCAATGGCCCTGTTTGTTCAGATATCCAAGGATTTAAAAATCAATCAGAAGGCAACGTTTTCATGTCAATGATCAATATTATAAAATTATTTCTTAATTCCCTTTTTCAAGGTTTCTCAGCTAAGCACTATTGGCATTTTTCCCTGGACTATTTTTTTGTGATGGGGAGCTACCCTCTGCATTGCACCATGTATAGCAGCATTTCTGGCTTCTATCCACTAGATGACAGTATCACCCTAATCCCCAGTCCCTCCGTTGTGACAATCCAAAATGTTTCCAGACATTCTCAAATGTCCCCTCGGGAACCGAGGAGGATACATAATTGCCTGTAGTTGAGAACTACTGCTTTATTTTCTTGACTCTGGTAAATTTTCACATTTCTTCTGTTTGAATTCAACTTAAAACTAATATGCAAATTAAATATCATGGTTCCTTATCGGCCAAATGATGTTATTTTATGGATTAAACAATTTGCTTTATTTTTGAATCTGTGAAGTGTGGTATTTAAAACCTTCTTCCTTATCCTTTCTTCCCTTTTTTTCTCTTTTTTCCCTTGTGAGCCAGTATTCTTTTTTCACCGTCTACAATCTTATTTAGAGTAAGTCCTGTTTATTATAGTTCTCCAGAAGGTTCATTTTATTTCTTTCAATTCTATTTTATTTAAATACCTCTTATTCTCCCATGCACAGCATTTCCAAAAAAATCACAAAAGCTCATGGACATATAACTGAAAACCTTCAGGGCCCTTCTATTCCCCCACTTTCAGGAAACAGTTATTCCAGACACTGCTATGGAGGAGCTCAGCTAAGCCAGGTTCTCCAGACAAAGCTCTGTAAACAGAGGTACTTCCTGTTCCAGATACTTAATGTTTACAGTTGGCTGAAAAGTTTCTCCAAATGATTTTTCCTATGAGGAACTGACTGAATCTAAGGCATCTTCTACATATCTCACATGAAAAAAGAATGTCCGTATTTTCTCTGAGCTACAAACCACCTGCTGGTGGAAAAGGCAGGCCCTCTCCTGCCTCTGGAGAGCTAGTCTATGGGAGTTGCCGACTCTTATATCTCCTTCCACTCCCTGTCCCACCAGGACTGTAGAGAAAATTACTTGCCTTATTCTCCAGAGGACTTAAGCAATTAAAATTAACGATTATTTTCTGATGTATTTCTGGTTTCCTGGAAAACCTGAAGAAAAACAACTTAAGCTTAAGAATCATTTTATATAAAAGTTCATTGAAAGTTTAAATGTCTTCTCTTCCTGTTGCATGATAATTCGCATAGTCTCCCCAAATTTTTGTATAACAAATCATAGTAGAAGTTATCTTTTTTATTTACTTGACAAATATTTTTCTCTTTTTTAGTACATTGTTTATTTTCTTCAATTTTTCTAGCTTTTTGAGGTATAATTGACAAATAAAAATTATATGTATTTAAGGAGTACAACCTGATGTTCTGATATACATATACATTGTGAAATAATCACCACAATCAAGCTAATTAACATATCCTTTACTTCAAATTACTATTTTCTTCCTTTTTTGGTGAGAATACCTGGATTCTATCCTCTTAGCAAGTTTCAAGTATACAGTAAAATATTGTTAACTTTAATCACCGTGCTATCCATTAGATCTTCAGAATTTTTTCAGCTTGCATAACTGAAACTTTGTACCCCTTGACCAATATGTCTCCATTTCTCCCTCCTTAGTTGCTGACAACCACCATTCTACTTTCTGCTTCTACAAGTTTGTTTTAGATTGCACATACAAGTGAGATCTTGCAGTATTTGTCTTTCGAGAAATATTTCTTAAGTATCTACCGTGTCCCTGGTCTATGTAAGGCTTAACTGCTCCCAGTTACACTAAGTACACTGAAGGAGTGGGACCTGCTCAGGTCCCTCAATTATAATAAGAATAATTGTTATGATCCTGCTAATGGTATTAGGAGCAGAGGATCACCTCATATATATTGCTGATAGGACTAGAAATGGAAATTTGGTTTCTCACTGTCCCAAGACGTAGCTACATCTGGCTAGAACCAGCAGATTAGGGTTTCTAAAGTTATTGCAAACATCCTGGATACTGGATAAACAAATGTATTGTGTACTGTTCACAGTATGATAACATCTTTTCTTCTAATTTGTCATAAAGCTTTTATCCAGAAATCTGCAGTCCTTTAAAATACCACATTGCTGCAAAATTCTTTATCTGCCTTCTCTATCATTGGCATTTCTCTAGATCCTAGTTTTATCATTTCACACTTGTACTGTTCAATAGTCTCCAAGTTGGTCTTTAAGCCTATAGATTCACTCTCTTATATCTGTCTGCCACACTGCCACTAAAACAACTCTTTTCAAAGGAAGTCAACTTACATTTAGATATTTGTTTGAATATGCATAAAATATCTGTGGAGTATGTATTAGGCATTTTTCACATGGTAGAGAGAAAAGAAGTGGACCATGGAAATATATCACTTATTCTAAAAATAGATACATTAAATAAGCGTAAACGAAATTAAAATAAGTAACTGAAAGTTATAATGGCAAATCGTTCCCTGGATTGTAAATTTGAGTGACTCCTAGTCACTTATAGGTGCATATCCAAGTTCCTAAAATTTCTTCCCAGATTTTCTCTACTAGACTTATCCTTGTCCACTTTCTGTACAAATTTGTCTGCATATGTAATTATACCTATCTACCTCTATCTTTGTCTATCATCTATCTATCTATCTGTATACTGTTTTACATATCTGCACATTTGTACAATGTCTCATTCATCTAGATATCCTTAACTTACCACTTATCTCATTCATCAACAAAACACTGCTGAGTCATAAAACTTTCCAAAAACTGTTTCTAATTTCTCTAGACAAAAGTCATTATTCTTTGAAAGTCATAATTTCTGTGAATAATCCTTTAATTATTCGTTGTACTACCAATTGGATGTAGTTATGGGTTTATATATTTACACGGGTTTCTCTCCAGCTACAGTGTGGGTTCCTGGATGTCATGAACAATCTCTCTTTCATTTGTGTATCCTCCTCACATATTTCTATGTCTACTCATGAATAAAGGCATACATATATCAGTATTATTGAAGCAGATCACTTAGCTTTGTTTTCTTTACCTGAAATATTTGGATTAACTCTGATGCTCTTCACATCAGGAGTAAGAATGTGCTCACTGTTCAAGTCTATGTATTAATTGCTGCAGCCAAACCTAGATCTCAATTTTATCTTCTAGTCTTCCGATCCTTCTTCTATACCACACTGACCTTTGGCCTTGTAGTGTAAGGATCAAATGGTCATGCACGGGAAAGCCTTGCTTTAGTTATGAAAATTAAACTTAAAATGTGTGATGCCATATGTACTCAATTGTTCATTTTGTTTTGTTTTCCCTGACAGAATTCTAGAGAAGAGCTCTAGCATTTGAATCCCTACTACATTTCATCTGCTTCTTAAGACATATTTTCACCCACTATAACATCTCTGAGTTTGGATGTATCTTACAATTAATGGTAAGAAATCATTGTCTCATAGTTGAACAAGTAAAGATTATTTCCTGGGTGTACATTTAGTGATGGTGAATCTTATAATACTTGAACTATGAAATGGTAATGGACATAGAGATGAAGAGTGCGTGGTGAGAAACATTTCACAGGTAGCATTTCTGAGAAACTTGGGAACAGTGTCCTCATCTATCCACTTGGGATAATCCTGCCAAATTTGAAAACAAAATGAGACTTATTCCTGTCGAAGTCTTATCTTTCAAAATAAAGTCTGGGGATGAGACTGAGGAGACAGAGTCTAGTGGATTTGCCTAAAATGACAGATAGTGACATAAGTAAAACCAGCAGTAGAATAACTTGTAGTGTTTTTGTTGTTATTTGTCTGTTTGCTTGTTTGTTTTGCATATGCCTCAGCTAAATCTCATCCCTTGGTGACCTAAGAAAATCAAAACAAACAGACAAATAAATCCTGACATAGACGTTATTAGCTTTAAATGTGTAAAGCATGTTCTGCTGTAGAGCAACAATATCCTGAACAGGCTCTAATTCCTCTATTTTCAAAAATGGTTCTGCTTAGAATCCATATACCAGCAAAGAATTAAACAAGTTGGTAGAGGAGAATTAAATTTCAAAATATGGTTCATTTTAGCCTTTAAATTATTTTCTCAGATCTTAAAATGGTTATTTGTTGAAATGTTAAATTCAATTTTTTAAAATTTCTGAACAATACATTTTTCTGTTTATTGAGTATTCTTTTCAAAAGCCATTTTTCATCTGGTATGAGTAAATAGTCATATAATTGAGTTAATTTACTTCTTGGAGTGTGACTACTAAATAAATCAACTGTTACAGCAAAACATTTGCAAGGAACTCTGTATCTTGTTCCCATTAAATGTGATGTTTAATTTTTGTTGCTTTTTATGGACATCCTCCCGTCACCAAGGATTCTTGTATACAGCTAAGGGCACAACGTTGTTCTGTCAATGTATTAATATGGCAGTGGCTAATCGATAAGAGATAGTATATTTTAGTCTTGCATAATACCAGCAGTCTCATAGACAAATTTTGTATTTTGAATGTTAAAAAGCATTATAAAATAATGTATCCTTATTCTTTACTAAAGAAGATGGAGTAAGGACTGTAGGATATTTTCCAGGGTCTGGTAGAAGTATCAATGCTAAGAACACAATTTATTAAAATATTTAATTTTTAATATTTAATAGACATATTACATTCATTACAAATTAGATATATTACATACAAGAGAGAAGAAAAGGATACTCAATAAATGGTGCTGTGACATTACTATATAGTTTGGGAAAGGGAGTTGGACAATTCCTTTGTAAGCTTTCATTCATTCAGCAAACATATGCAAAATAAATAAAAATCAATAAATTTAGTACTTATTAAAATTTAAGATAAAAATCATACAACGATGAGATAAAATATAGAATGGAGCAGGATTCATTTTCACTACATTCTTTTTTAATTTGCTAATAATTGAGTATAACTACATAAAAAATGTAAGCTAAATATCAAAAAGAATGCCAAATACATAAAATTAAAAGACATTAACAAATTGTGCAGATATTATCCTCTGAGGTTAATGTTTTTAAATGTAAAATGTCTTGTAAATTATTATGAAGAATATTAACACCCAATGGGAGTAGGAGCAAAGTGAACAGAAACCTCACGGAGAAGAGTTTAAAAATCATTGAACATTAAATACATCTATTTTTCGAATTCTTCTTTTTTTCTAGTCTGTCCCTAAATTTTAGTTTGACACAGAAATAAATTATCCTTTGAATAAATCATCATTATAATGTTTCCTGTCTAATATAAACATATTATTATAGAGAAGATGTTTCTTTTTACACTTTTTCTTGCTGTTTTATGTGCTTTGACTAAATCATTTTATTTGACCCAAGACAAAACATAGAAGTAAAGTTTAATGCTGGATCTACATTTCTATGATTCAGTAATTCATATAATGGACTTCAGTTATTTACGACCATTCCTCACCCCCTTCACAAATACTGAAGAGTGTGCGTGAATAAGGATTGAAAGAAGAAATGTGGTTTAGACACATAGAGAAAAGGAGAAAAAGATCATTTCATCAACAGTAAAGACACAACCAAAAACATAAACAGGGGTTAGAAGTGCACTTATCTGTCACAGTAGTCATTTGATCCACAATATTGTAAAATAAGCATGAAGATAAAAATTGAAAGATAAAGTGAAACAATAGGCCGAAGTCAGAAATGTTGCCAGTCATAACAATGGTTATTAAATGATTGCAAGTATATATAAATATACTACAAATAGTAAAACATATGAGAGAGACAGAGTGATGCAGAGAGAGACAGAGAGACAGAGACAGAGAGCTAGTTATATGCCAGGAATTATTCTAAGCTCATTGCACATGACAAGTAATATAATTTTTTTAAGATTTCTGTGAAATAATTATTACTAATGTCATCATTTTTCATCATAGTCTCTGAAATTCCAAAAACACTGGACATTGCAATGACAACAACAAAAAATAATAAAGAAAGCAAGAAATAGCAAACAGGATATGTACACATTCTGTGCATAATCTGACAAGGGTGTGTTCTTCATTGTAAAATAATAGGAATTCAACTTGGAATTGAATCATATTTTCCTTAATGAATACTGAAATAAAATGTGACTCTTGTGATTTCTTCATTAAGCTTATGAAGCTTTTACAGCAAATGATATGTGTATCTTGAGTCCATTAACCATACTCAATTAATTCATTTTGAATAAATAACAGCAAAGAAGTAATCTGTAAATTCCAAGATATGCCTTGTACATGGAAGAGGCACACAGATAAGTGAATCAAAAAGACTCACTCATAACTACCTGCTGCTTGACTGTTACCTCCACTTCAACACTTCAACACTGAAGTCCATCGCTGTACCCTTTCACCAGTCTCCACTTTGGGACACTGAGTCCTGTTAATAAAATATTCTCTAGGAAAATATTTTGGAGCCCACCACTTTTCTGAGAGCTTCTTGCACATCCTTGTTTCTCAAGCTATAGATCAGAGGATTCAGCATAGGGATCACTACAGTGTAGAACACCGTGGCTACTTTGTCAGTATCCATACTGTTGCCAGAACTGGGTCGGCAATAAATGAAAAGGATTGTTCCATGGAAGAGAAGGATGGCTGTGAGGTGGGAGGCACAGGTGGAAAAGGCTTTGCATCTTCCCTCTGCAGAGCGCATCCTCAGGATTGTGATAAGAATAAAGAAATAAGAGGTGAGAATGATCATGATGGTGATGATTTCATTGAAATTGGCCACAATGTATAGCAACAGTTCACTCATAGTGACATCAGAACAAGCAAGAAATAAGAGAGGGGGCAGATCGCAAAAGAAGTGGTTAATCACATTTGACCTATAGGATGGGATCTCAACAGCTAAACACAAGTGAATCAGTGAACACACAGTCCCCCAGAGGTAGCAGCAGGACACCAGCTCCACACAAAGATTGTTGGACATGGTGACGATGTACAGCAGTGGGTTACAGATGGCCACAAAACGGTCATAGGCCATCACAGACAGCAGGATGACCTCAGTTACCACACATGTGCAAAACAAGTAGAATTGCACAGCACACGCCAGGAAGGAAATGGCTTTGTCTTCATTTAAGATATTAGCTAGCATCTTTGGCAGAATGATTGTGGAGTAACAGAAATCCACAAAGGACAAGTGACTGAGGAAAAAGTACATGGGGGTGTGAAGTCGAGAGCTGACCTGAATCAGTGCAATCATGCCCAAGTTGCCCAAAACTGTGACTCCATAGATGAGAAGAAACAGCAGGAAGAAGAAGACTCTCAATTCAGGGACCTCTGCTAATCCAAGGAGAATGAACTCTGCCACAGTGGTGCAGTTCTCCTTGGCCATGTCCCCACTTTATTGAGATGGGAGAACAATATTAGTAGTTATTCTCCATTGTATGATCCCAAATTCCATTTTGACTGTCTCCTAAAAAAGACATTAGAATAAGTAGGATAGTTAATTTTTTCAGCAAAGAAATAGTAAGTTGCTTTTGTGAAGTTTAGGAAAAGTTCAGGCATTGTAGCATACAAATGCATAGAGCTCACAGTTAAAATCACAGATCACACAAAAGCATTCACATCCATAAAAGCCTATACAATTCCTTAAACTAGTCCTATACAATTAAGAGCTTGAAACTGAGTCATTAATTATCTAATTAGCCATATTATTTTTTGAAACTAAAATCTCTATTTCCCTTTAATCAGTACTGGAAATAATGGGATCCCAGGAAAGAATTTTTGTAATACATAGTACCCTTCTCTTTTTTCCACTGAAATGATGAGAAATATGCTTATTTAAGATATGCTTATTTAAGTGTTAAGCCACCAGTGCTGATTATTTTTTCAATATGTTTTAGATGAAAACAGCAGCTTTTATACTCTATATTAGCATTTTTTCTATAAAATTAGCATAGTGATTTTGTTAATTATACAAGTCAATGTCAACCATTGTTCCTGGAATTGGTACCCTGGTTCAAACCTCCAGTAACTATGACTCCGAAGCCTTATAAAGACCTACTTGACAAATGAATCCCCTGCTTTAAATCTATTTGTAGAACTACTCGAAGATGTGAATATAAAATTATTAACACAAATGCTTGCTGCTGCATTGCAGCATTGTTTATGAAAATAAAACTTAGAAATAAAGTGTCAAACAAGAGGAAAATAACTCACGTTATGGTACTTATACATTATGGAAAAGTATGCAACTATTAAAATGATATTTTGAGGAACTTTTAATGAGCTGAAAAATGGCTATGATAAAATGGCAAGTTAAAAAACAGTAAGCCAGATTGTACAGGCAGAATATTGTATCTGTTTATATAAATTGTGTTGTTTACTTAATCCTCACAACATCCATGACACAGAAGTATTTTGTTCCAATCAATTTTTTTTAAAAAAGCAATGTAGAAACTTGCCCGAGTTCTCACAAAATTTAAGATTTATGGAGTAGAATGGGGAAGGAGGGTGTGATTGTTTTTTTAATAAAGGAAGGATACATTCAAGGCCTTTGACAAATAGAAAATGACAATAGATGATGAGAACACTCTCATTTGTTCTCTCCTTCCTGACCGTTGGTAGACACGTACCTGACTGTGAGGCACTAGTTGGTAATCCCCGGAGGAAAGAGAATCTGTATGAAAACTCACTACAGCCAAGTATTTTCCTGATTCTTCAAATGATTTCAAAGAGTTGAAGGATGTATATATTAAGAAATCCCATTTTGAAAACAAATAATTATTCTGATGATATGGTTTCTCTCTTCAACAGTCAATAAAAGTAAGTTATTTATCTTTTTCTGAGTATAAACTTCTTCCTTTTTTCAAGCCTAAAGATGAAAACTCAGGTTGTTGATTACTTATGAAGCAGTGGTTCTTAACCAGGAGTTGTTTTGATTCCCGTGGGAAATTTGTCATTGCCTAGACACATTTTTGCTTGTCAAGATAAGGAGGGGCCCTGCTGACATCTAGTGGGTAGAGACTAAGGAGGCTGCTAAACACTATGATGTATGTGACAGTCCTTGCCCCAGCCCCCACACACACCAATAGCACATGCAAACACCAAAATATTATCTGGCCCACACATCAATAGGACCAAGGTTGAGAAACCTACTATGAAGAGACATTTCAAAGTGCTTTGCACAAGGCCAAAATAGTTCCTCTCTTTTCTGCTTCCGAGGTGGTTCCATGTCTGTGTTCCCACACGAGCAGTCCTGAGGACAACTTACTACCACTCTCAGCATCAGAGTGACTATCAGGAAAATCTCCATGCTCTCTTTACCACATTCCATAGAAGGAGTTAATGTGAGAAAGGAAAAAGAGGGAAGGAGAGAGAAATCAAGCATTCTTTCCAATTTCTTGACATTCTTTTCCCTCTTACACTAATACTATTACAAGATACTTGATTCTGCAGATTAAACTGTTCTCATTTTCCATTAAGCTTATTTTTCAATATAGAAATGGAAAATATTTTCATAAATGAGTGCTCAAAACATGGCACTTCTTAAAACACTCTCTACTTAAGAGAAAGCTAAATACAGATTTTTAAAAATGTGTCTAATACCACTGCCTTCACTTACAATTTCTCCTTCTCTTACACAAGGCTATAACAAATTATCCCATAAGAAAAAAATAGCAAGCATCCAGATCCCAGAAAATGTCATTCATGTCCATTCCCAAAAACCAGAGTGTAGTCCAACTAACCAAACTGTGGGATAGATATTGCTTCCCCTATTTCTGAAGATGCTATGATGGAAAATGTTTTAGGCTCTATGTTTTTGTGTGGGTATCTCTGGGGCCCATATTTCTTAAGCTTCTCCAAATCATCATTGATCTCTGTGGGACATCAACATGATATCGAGAAAACTACAACTTGAGACTCAAACAATTAATAACTCCTAGGAGATATAAACAGGGGAAAATACTATCACAACTTGGTACATATTATTATAATTTAACGTGATTACTTCCAGAGTTCATGATGAATTTCAGAGCCTTATATGATACATCCAAGCATTGCTCTGTGAGCCAGGGATCGCATTGCCTTAGTGAAATATATGGATAGGTCTTATAAACTTTGCCTGTCTTATACTCAAAAACTCCTTCCTGGAGGGCATAAGGGCTGAAGCCACACCAGAGTTCTGACAAATACCAGAAAGGGGTGGGGATAATGAACTCTTTTACTGAAAATAATAATAATTTCTCACATTTCTTGACCACTTCCTATATTCTGGTACTATCCTGAATACAACTATTAACAAATTTCATCTTTATAAAAATAAGTGAGCCTGGTATAGTTGTGTAACTTTATGAGTGAGGTGACTGAGGCATAGTCAGATCCAACTTGCCCAAAGTCACACACAGAATCACTGACAGAATGAGACTAAATGCTGCATTTTATATTGTGCCACACATATGACCCTGTGAGGAAAAGCAAAGCTACTGAAGGGTGCTGAGATATCATACTCCTTATTCAATGACAGACACCATTAAATGGGATTGCCTCGAGGACCTCTCCCAGGTCTGCTCCTTTTCTGACCGTATAATGTCTTCCTAAACCAACAGTGTTCAAACTACTGTCTGGTGTTTGTGCTCTTGGATATACCCAACATTTCAAGAACTCCATCGATGTAATTAGTTACAGGTAATCACTTTTGAAATTCTCAACGACCTATACATATTTTCCTAAAATTGATCCATCTGATCATTTTCTGAGTTTGAAGAGTGTTTCCAGGTCTGTGTTCCACCTAGCACTCTCACAATCCCATTTCTCACATTTTTCAAAACTAAGGATTCCTCTTACTATTTGCATATTACTATGTGAATTGCCCCAATTAGAAAAATGAAAGCAAACTTCCAAAACATAAGGACAATTTGAAATACTGTTTTTCATGAATCCTGTAGTTTTCTTTAATGAAGACACTTCAAACCCATGGCTTGACTTCTTGTCATACTCTGAGATATAGTACATATTTCTTTTCATGGAAAATGATGGCATTAGACATGGATTTTAGCCAATACAGTGATGTTTTGAAATCAGATATATAGTAGATTGATGACACGAATTTTTAACATCTATTCTTTTTGTTCTTAGTGCACCATGAAAGTATTGTCACAAAATGCATCCTCCTGAAGGAGAGAGTCCCATGACAGAAAAACTAAAAGACTATCTATAAAGAGTATCATTGGCAGTGATGTTTTATATCATCTCAGCAACCCACATACAGGAAAATTACTTTGTTTATCTATTTGTCTTAGACTTAAAGACATGGCAGGAGTTTTTAAAAACTGATTTAAATATACAAATTTTATTGAAATTGATTTCATGGTCATTATCCCTAAATTGAATAATATCAATATGAAGCTCTCAGTTTTTGATGAATTGTATTTAAAACACATATAATAATACCATTGTAGTAAAATATTGTATTGTAAGGCTCAATGAAATCAACAGTATGTTAAATTTTCTAAACTTCTCAATTCCATTGTTTTAATAAAGGTAACTGTAACTGGAAGAATAGCAGATATGCTTAACTGTTATATAAGACTTGGAAAGTCTTTGTGGTAACATTTTCAGAAATTAAGAAAATGCGTGGTTCTTTTTTTTTCTTTTTTTCTTTCTTTTTTATTTTTGAGGAAGACTAGCCCTGAGCTAACATCTGCTGCCAATCCTTCTCTTTCTGCTGAGGAAGACTGGCCCTGAGCTAACATCCATGCCCATCTTCCTCTACTTTATATGTGGGACGCCTGTCACAGCATGGCTTGGCAAGTGGTACATAGGTTAGCACCCAGGATCCAAACCAGCAAACCCCAGGCCACTGAAGCAGAACATGAGAACTTAACCGTTGAGCCAGCTGGTGGCCGTGAACATGGGTGGTTCTAATGATCGCATAACAAACCACTCCAAAACATATTAGTTAAAACCAATAGCTATTTATTGCACTGGTCAGTATTGCATGAGTCAGGAAGTTAGTTTCTGTTGATCTGATCCTGACATGGCTGATCTTGGCGTGGTTAGCTATGTGTATGATATTAGCTTGGTGGGTTAGATGATTGGAGGCTTCAGACTCAAGTCTGGTGTCTATGTTTCTCATTATCCAATATGCTAGCCTGTGCTTGTTCACAGAACAGCTTTCTAAGGGACTATGAAAATTCCAGATTGTGAAAGATTCACAAGCCCTCTCAGAGGCTTGAAACTAATGCGGTGTCACTTCAGCTAGACAAAGCTAGGCACAAAAACAGCTTACATCCCAGGAATGGAGAAAATGATTCTGCCATTTGATCAGAAGAGTTGAAAGGAGGCTTGGATACGGAAAGGACTAAAGAATTTGAACCAAGTTTTCTATGTCCCTGGGTAACAACTCCTTTTGAAAGATATAATTTCCAAAATTTTGACCCTTAGCAAAATTGGAAGACAATCTAATTTTGTTTAATGCATTATTGAAAAATATTTTCATGAAAGATCATTGTGACAAATTGTCACATAACTTGGATGGAGTTGAAAGAGTTGAGTGATATTCCTATTAAAGCACTATTTCTGGCAGAATTTCTAGTCTCATTTACATTTAATATGACCGAATAGTCTCAGTATTTTCATTTTTACAAAATGGAAATAGAAATGATTCTGAACCCTCTTGCTTTCTAAAATTAAGTGATGTCTTTCCAAGGATACATTAATTAATCAAAATAAATAATGCAGACATATACTCATAATATTAATCATATGAAGAAATATGTCCTAAAATATTTTTTAATTTTGATTAATTATATTTATCCAAATTTTCAATGCAATTATATTTTTAATTAGTGGTGCAATTATTATTGAATCATTACAAGGTTAACTCAATACAGAAAGAAAAACTTCTGATTTTCCCAAAAGCATCATGAAATAAAAAGTATGAATCTGATTAATAAAATTGTAATGTTCAGTGGGGAGAGTAGGATTGAATATAAGTTCAAGAGAAGGAAAGGCACAAAGCTTTTTCAGATATTATTTATGTCTTTTAAACAGATCATGCTATGCACTGCAAATTACACATTTTGCTGCTAAATTCATGATGAAATATTTTATATGTAAAATTAAATTCTTGAGAAGTACATGACCAAAAAATGTGAAGGCTACTAACGTAACTCATGTTCTACATAGAAGCTACAGAATCTACCATAAAGAATCTGAAATGTCACAAATTGAAAATGAAAACAATATGACTGTATGCTGGTATTTAGTGGAAATTGTACATCTGATGTGTCTGGAGTCTTGAATGATTGCATTAATTCCATCAACAATGGGCCAGGTCATTTAAATATCATATGCCGTGATTTCCTCAAAGTAAAAGCAAAATGGGTTGCGTTAGTTCTACCACAAAATGTGGTCATCCTTGTTCCAAGCAGGACAGAAGTAAAATAAAATTCTCTATAAAGAGGCATTAATCATCATGAATTCAATTTAAGATTAATATAAATAATTTTTTAATTTCAAAGAAAATTAGAAATTGTGTAATTGCTAAATATGTACGAAACAAGAAATTTGTGAATACCTAGAGAAACAGAAGTCAATAGAAGAGAAAAGCATTCCTTCATCCGACATCCAATATCCAAAACACTGTTTCTTACATATTTTATCTTTCCGTACAATGGGGTTGTTTCATTGATTTCTTATCATATAATATACATGAATGCAACATTTTGATAATGATCATAAGTTTAAAATAATATGAACATTCCAAATAAGTGTTTTGAATCCATATAAAATTATCCCCCACCTTAGTTGTTCTGCCTTACCAAAACACACTTGGAAATTTATTTCTTCCATTATACTGATGACTAGCTTGGAATTTTATGTAGACACATTGAGTAAAGAGAAGCAAAAGGGTTTACAAGACATTCAAGCAAAAGTGAGTTATTGATGTTAGAGAAATCTAGTATTTTTTATTTACCAGGTGAAATAGGTCTTAACGCTAATGACTGCCTGGTTTTCACTTTATTTTGAATGAAGTTACATAGCTGATTAATTTTCAACACTTGAGGCAACTCCAAACAGGATTTTTTTTTTTTTGAGGAAGATTGGCCCTGAGCTAACATCCGTGCCCATCTTCCTCTATGTTATATGTGGGACACCTGCTACAGCATGGCTTGATAAGCAGTGCATAGGTCTGTACCAGGGATCCGAACCGGTGGACCCAGGCTGCTGAAGTGGAGAGCGCTAACTTAACTGCTATGCCTCTAGGCATACCCCACACTTTTTTTTAAGGTGGATGTTCAGTTGAGGATTCAGAGATTACACTGATGTTCAGAAAAAAGAATCATAAAGAACTGATCATGTTTTTGACGGGTTATAGGCAAAATGATAGCATAAAATACAGATTGGGTAGACACTCATCCTGCTTACTTTTTGCCTATAATATTTTTTGAGATCCACTCTACTATTTCTCAGGCTCTGGTGGAGCCTATCACAGCTTATCATCCTGCCATACAGGAGCTCCTTTGAAACCCATTCAGAATACAGATCACATATTACCAACTTTCCATTCATTCCAAGTAACCTGTATACACAAAAATACACACACACACGAATACACATACATGCATGCTATAAAGTATTTGCTCAATAAAAAAACTGCTGCATCATTGACTCAGTACTACATTTTGGTTTCCTTGATCTTACCATGCTTCTGTCTTCTCAACAAAGCTTGTTGAAATGTGTCTCCTAAAATTGTGTCTGTTCTGTTATCCAAGGACAAATTCAAACAATATCTATTTTATGAAGGAATTTCTCTAAAGTCTTTAAATGGATTTGAAACTTTTCTTTCTCTCAAATTCTCTATGATATTTATTATTTTCTACCTTAGACAAAGGTCACTTTCTTCACTGCCCTACTGTCCACACTGGATTTTACATTCGTTGAAGGATGAAAACTAGTTGTATTTTAACTGCTATTGGTACTTTTGTGAGAGATATTCACATATTTATTGAAAGCGTAGTGTATTACATGTATAATAAAGAGGACAAAATTGTTTATTGAGATTATACAAGGTTTTACACATGATATTCATATAGCCTTTTAATCTTCACAGTCAGGTTAAGAGCTATTTTATGTTATCTCAATTTTGTAGATGAAAAATTCAAGATGAGAGAGATGGCTGTCTTATTTTCCAGTAAGAGACAGAGCCAAGTTTACTCTGTTTGAACCAAAATCCATGATCTTTCCATTATACAAGATTAACTCTTCATAATTGTAAAGGTTTCTTTAAAATCAACTTTTATGTGCAGTATTTATTTACATGTCAGGGACAAACTCTACTAAAATAATATTCCTTTTCTCTTTCTTTCTTGTTTTTTTGAGGAAGATTAGCCCTGAGCTAACTACTTCCAGTCCTCCTCTTTTGGCTGAGGAAGACTGGCCCAGAGCTAACATCCGTGCCGATCTTCCTCTGCTTTATATGTGGGATGCCAACACAGCATGGCCTGCCAAGCAGTGCCATATCCGCAGCCGGGATCTGAACCTTCGAACCCCATGCCACCAAGAAGTGGAACATGCGCACTCACCCGCTGCGCCACCAGGCCGACCCTAAAATAATATTCTTAATAAGGAAATAGTTTACTGTCCACTATTTTGCTTACTGTAGCCTTGACATCCTTATTTCTCAGACTGTAGGTCAGAGGATTCAACATGGGGATCACCACGGTGTAAAACACAGATGCCACTTTGTGCGCCTGGAGTTTTTGGAGTTGGGCACACAGGAGAGGAAGAGCATGGTGCAGTAGAAGATAGTAATGGTGGTCAGGTGTGAGGCACAGGTGGAGAAGGCTTTGCAGCGCCCACCGGCTGAATGCATTTTGAGGATGTTGACAATGATAAACACATAAGACATGAGAATGATGAGTAGTGTGCTGACCCCATTCAAGGTGGCAAAAATGAAAAGCAGCAATTGGTTGACACAAGTATCAGAGCAAGAGACGGACAGCAATGAGGAGAATTCACAGAAGAAATGATTAATTGTGTTGAAACCTTGAAATGATAACTTGATTGCGGAACATGTGAATATCAAGGAACAAGCTACTCCCCATGCATATGATCTGACCACTAGCACGGCACAGAGTTTCTGGGACATGGCAAATGTGTAGAGCAGAGGGTTACAAATGGCCACAAAGCAATCATAGGCTATCACAGCTAATAAAAAGAATTCAGTTACTGCAAAGGTAGTACAGAAAAACAATTGTACTACACATCCTATAAATGAAATTGTTCTGTCTTCTACAACTAGGTTCACCAGGGTCTTGGGAGTAATGATGGAGGAATAGCAGAAATCCACAAATGAAAGGTGGCTGAGGAAAAAGCACATAGGGGTGTGTAGTTTGGGGTTAATTTTGATTATTACAATCATCCCAATATTCCCTACAACAGTGACACTGTAGATGGCCAGAAAAATCAAGAAGAGAGGGATTTGCAGTTCTGGGAAATCTGAGAAGCCCAAGAGAGTGAACGTGGCCCCAGTTTTATTTCTCTCTGACAGCAACATGGTTTCTGTTTGTTAGAGTCTGAATCAGTCCTGAAAACAAAAAGATTAAGGAGAGTGAGGATATAAGAAGCTTGGTTAACTAACCTTACCAAGACTGGAAAACAAAGCAAAATATCTTTCAGGATTTCTCTGTGTAATTTTTATTTACGACATGCTCAATGTCTAAACTTTTCAAACATGATAACCATTTAAAATTTTAAATTTTTCTTTAGGTAAAAACAATACAATTATTGAATTACTTTTTTAAGTTCTCAATTGTAATTTTTTAATATTTAAAAATAATACGAAATCGAGAGATTTATAGTTATGTTGTCAAATATTTTCATGACTTTTTCAGCTCTCCTTGAACATTGTAAGTTCATAAAAGATAAGCCTAGCATAATGCAATGACTGATTAAGTCAGTCCTATAGTCAGTAACAAAAATGAGAAATTTCTGAAAATATTAATTTTTGCATTGTACACTCACACTGTGACATTAAGAATGAACACCCCTAATACTTTACATCTGTGCCTTTATTGTTAATTCCATATAGCACTTTAATCTTTGCTTTTGGATCTGACTCAGTAAATCTGTTATCAAAATTAACCTTAATTAATTATTTTCAGAGTATGCCCTTCAGTTCAGGGAGTCAATCCTTCCTGAATACTTATGCAATAATAAAAATGGAGCTGATGATAAAGATAATGTAGTCTACTTCTTTATTGTGGAGGTGACAAAACACAAAGCTGGAGAGTCTTGGCTTTCCCAATGAAATGCAAATAAGGACCAATCTACATACTATGACTAGATCCCAGATCCCCAGACTCCCAGCCCTGTATCCATTTTATTACACCAGACTCTGATCCATATTCTAGTCTAGATGCTAACATATTTCCTTTATTAAATCATCATACTTTTAATTGACAAACTAGAGACTCTAAACCTATGGGAAATAGTCCAAAGACAGCATACATGCCACAGAGTTATACTAGAAAGCAACATCAAGATGAAATAGGAATGACATTTAGGGAAATTTTCTCTCTCAGGAATAAGGAACTATAGTAAAGACTCTGACTTAGAAACTGCCCCTTCCTAAGTCTCTGTCTTACTCTCTTTCTGTTCTCCCTTCAAGACATATAGGATATTCATTCTGTCCTATATTATGTATGAAGGGGAGAGATTATAAATTGAGGTAGTATTGCACTCTGAAGACATTTCATGAGGAAATAGTGATACAAGAGAATTATATTTCTCTAAACTGTTGCCAATACTTCTAAGATCTTACCATTCTGGAAAACTCTTTCTTTATCATTTGTGGTAAGATTATCTCTGGTCTCAGGACCCAAGAAATAGATTTCAGATGGCTCATCAATAAAATGTCAGATCATATGCAAAACTGAGACCCTCAATGGTCCTGTTTCTATACCCATAAATTTGAATATTAAAGACAACCTCAAAAGACAATCCATTGCAAAGCCAGACATTCTAATTATCAAGCTTTTTTTCTTAATACAATATTTAATTTAGCTAGGGCATTTAAGAATTCATTTTCGGCCAGCCAGCCATGTAGCCAAGTGGTTAAGTTCATGTGCTCTGCTTTGGTGGCCCAAGGTTTCACCTGTTCTGATCTTGGGTGCTGACATGACACCACTCATCAGGTCATGCTGAGGCAGCATCCCACAGAGTACAACCAGAAGGACCTACAACTACAATATACAAGTATGTACTGGGGGCTTTGGGGAGGGAAAAAAAAAAAAGATTGGCAACAGATGTTAGCGCTGGTGCCAATCTTTTTTGAAAAAAAAGGAATTCACTTTAAACTAATATTATATATTTAATATAATGCCTCTTGTGTCCCAAATGCTATATAGAAAATATAACAGTTAAAATCTTCTTTCTTATAATTCTTTCCCCATTTTGTTGTAATGTTTGCTCTCACAGGACAACTGTTTCCTGCTTTATAATCTTAATTAAAGCTGGTCCCTTTTAATTTTCACTAGACAGTCTATTCAATCTCTACTTGTTTCATTTTATTTAAACATTTTTGTATTCTAACTTGACTCCCCTTCAAAAATTTTACAGAATCAAGACAATGCACAGTCCCTCAAATTCTCAGAGCTCTTCTCTCCCCATCCACACCAGTAGCTGTTGTTCATGGGCTGTTAGTGAGGAGCTCAGCTGAGCCAGGCCCTCTAACGCAAAGCTCTGTAAAGTAAATGGTCAACCTCTTCCTTGCATGTTCAGATATGTAACTTTTGACTAAATATTTTCAAGAACTGTCTAGATATAAAAGGCAAGTTCCATCCCTCATGTTGTTTTCTACATACCACACATTGAAATTAACATCAATCTTTCCGCAGAATCTTAAAACAAATCTGCTGATGGCAAAGGAAGGACCACTGCAGGTTGAGAGTGATGTATGCATTCTTATAGCTATAGTCACTACCTTTGGGACAGGAACCCTAGAGACCACCTATTGCCCCATTGTCTTGAGGTCATTAAGTAAACAGTTAAAATCAATGACTTTTCTCTGATGTAATTCTTGTGTACTAGAAAACCTGGAGCAACATGAGGGGCATTTTATTTATATGAAATGAAGTTTCATTTAGTCTCTTCCTCCAGCCCCCAATCACTTCCACACCTTCCTACAATTATCAAAACTATGTAATTATAGAAGTCATCATTATCTGGTATTAACTGATTGACTACTATATGCTGGGCACAACCCTCTTCCTCTATACCATCCATTCTTACCATATCGGACAAGTGTGAAGATTCATCTTTTAGGTCATCGTGATCCATAGAGAGCTAAAGCAATGATATTTACAAAGTTAAATATTAATTTGGGAAAACCGTCTGTCCTGTTACTTTAAAATCTCTGTCCTATTTTATTACTCTTTCTCCCCTCTACTTTCTCCAGCTAATCTGGCCGCCTGGCTTTTGTTCCTCACTTTTTGTTTCTCAAAAAATATCACACACTCCTTCCTTATGGTCCTTTCTACCACTTTTTTTGTCTACCGTGGAATGCTTTCCCTTAAGTTTTTGTTCAAATGCACCTTTTCAGTGAAAACTTCCATGAACATACTATTATACTCCAGGGGTTACTGCATTACCCAATTTAGTGTTTCAAGTATGTAACATGGTTCAAATATATGTTTAATCATTATTTATTACATTCTTTCATATTGTTTGTTTCCCCCTCCTAGAATAAAATGTCCAGGAAAGCAGAGAATATATTCACTGATATAGTCTAAGTGTCTAGAACAGTGACTAGCATAAAGTAAGTATACCATGAATCTTTATGGAATGATAAACATGACCTTTCAAGGAACTGGGAATAGAGCCAAACCTACCTGAACCATGAAGGGTTTAAGTTTGAGAAAAGAGATACTTCACAAAGAACAATAAGGATGCTTTAGATGTGATTATTGAAACTGGGCAGTCAAAATAAAAGAAAAACATGCCAAAACAAATGTGCACTCTGCTGAATTTTCTCTCTAGTCAGAAACCAGGGAAAGAAGGTTGAGTACGTAATAGGGATACATAATTGCTAATTTTTCTTTCCTTCATTCATTGATTCAATAAATATTTATTACAGGTTTACCCTGAGCTGGGTACTCTCTTAGGTATTGGGGAAAAAGACAAAGAACTCCCCTTTGTCAACAAATTTATATGTAATTGGGGGTACAAAAAAACAAAAAAATACATAATTTCCTGTAATTATAAATGGAAGAAACATAAAATTGAAGGTGTCATTTTAAACAGGGAGCTCAGCAAAGACCATAGTGAGGTGTTATTTGAGTATCGACCATTATGAAGTGAGAGAGTAAATTATGCAAATACCTGGGGGAAGAGTGTTGAGTTTTTGCCAAAGGCAGCAGCAAATACTACTGATTTTCAAATCGACAATCAGGTTTGTTTTTTTTTTAATGCATCTCAATAATTTGCAGTTTGTGGTGATATTTCATGCCTTCTAAATCCCTTTTGTAAAAATACAATGGGTTTTTCAGAATGACATTATTTATGGCAGAAAGAAAAACAAGGACATCTATCTGGGACATTTATGGATGTCCTTTAAAGCTGTATTTATGCCACAGTGTTGTTATTTATTAGAACGATAACAAAATATGAGATGACATTAGTTGAGCACTTTTGAAGTACATTTTCATTAATAAACTACCATGAAATAAATTCAGGTCTGCAATATAAACTGAGATTGCAAATGTAAAAGAGGTTTATCAATGTAATTTTCAAACTTTAAGTCTTTTGAAGGCATTCATGAAAACAAAAAGTACTTCAGCCAATGCTGCAAGTCTCAAAACAAGGAACTACAAGAACTGCTTTCTACACCGATATTTTTCCTGTCCCAAATGTATTTTTGTCCAAAAGTGCTGTGTGAAGCCCAGAAAACAGGACTACGTGTGGTGTTCTTTGTCCTGAAGGGTTGAGACATTTTAGGGACAGCGAGTCCATGACTTCCAGTCTTACAAATTTGAGTCAGTTAAAATATAATTATATGTTTAGGGTATTATATTTCTCTATCAATCCACTTGCTAACAGAACTAAGTCATTAAAAGGAATTTATAAAAAATGTAAACTGATAAAATAAACATTCAAATAAACACTCATGTCAAAATTACACCTAATAAAAATAATAATGTATTCTTAAATAATTTAATACCAAACTCATGTTTAAATTTCCCCAATTGCTTCAAAGATATATTTTTACAGTTAGTTTGATTCAAAAATCAAAAAAATATCCTTGCTATAACTAAGCTTTCTCTATTATGTAACATTATGTTCTATTATGTACCGTTCCTCGTGTGTTTGCACGCGTGTATGAGTTTGTACACATATGTGTGTTCGGGTAACTTTTTGGAAAACATGGACCGTTTGTAGAATGCTGCAAGTTCTGTATTTAGCTTATTGCTTTGTCATTTGTCTTGTTCCTGCACCAATGTTTGTAAATTGATACTCACATCAAGATTTATTACTTCAGTTTCACTCTGCTTCTTTTAGGCAAGAATTCTTCATAGGTGGTTCTGACTACTTCTGGTTGCACCAAATTGTAAGGTACATGTTAATTAGTTCTCCAAATTTTAGTGCCACTTAGTCTGATCTGTGGATTCAGGTAGCGTCAGCTTGATTACTTCCTTTTAACAGTTCTTATCAACTTTTCACTTAATGATTTTACTATCTATTGAAAGCATTTCCTTGATCCATTTTTTATTGGGAGCTCCAAAGTTGTGATTTATCAACTCAATCCTTTTATCTGCTCTTATTTCTTCTGAATTTCCCCTCATAAACTATTAGGTAATCCTGATATAAAGTTCATAAAGGAAAGCCAGTATAAATATTTATCTTCTTTATTTACCAGTTTTCAAAGTAATGATTTGATCCCCCAGCAAAGTTCATTTAATAGTAACCAGTGACATTATTTTTTGTGTTGTTGGCATCTGGATTTAAATGTTTACATTTAAACATATTTCATGCCTTTAAATTAATTGCAATCAACATTCATTTTTATGTTAATTGTAAGCCAGTGGGAACCATTTCAAACTGCCTTCTATATCTCTTTGAAATGATTCAACTAGCTGTTAAAAACATTCTTGCTTTCTGGAAAATTAAGTTGCTTAAGGGTCATAACATTTTCTACCTCAGCCTTCAAATCATTTGTTTTTCCAAAAAGTTCTGGTTCTGTTTAGAGATCAAAGATTTCCCTTTAGAGAAAATTTTGGGAATAGGGATGTTCATTGCTACCAGGTTGTCACTATGAGTGACACTATTTTTAAGAGAAAAAGTGTTTCAAACTAAATTTCTATTTCAAATTAAGATGAAAAGTTTTTTGCATATCTTCTCTTCCTTTAGAGCTGTAACTCTTTTATGTTTGCAACTTTAGTTTCAACGATATTTCAATAGTTACTTATTTAATTTATAGTAAATAAACATTACACAATGAGGATATACTCTCAAAACGCTGTGTTTAAAGTCTTTTATAGAAACACTGTGTGACCATGTGTCCAACATTATAGATTCGTTTGTTGTTGTTTTAAATTTTAGAGATTTTTTGTTTACTTTTTGAGATAAATATGTCTTTTAAAGTATGTAAAATATTACATTCCCCCAAATCAAAGCTAAATTATAACTTACATTCCTAAAAGTTTTCTTTCATCTCTTCCTATCTTTATTAGTTTTTGTTTTATCTTTCCCTCTTCTCTCACACAATTTATCACACTACAAAAATTTTCTGTCTTGTCTTTATTCACATAAGAAAATCTCCTGTAGGGCACTCCATTGCAATATATAGAAAGATTCCTTTTTCCATTTTCATAGCTGTATACTTCTTTATTCTGACCCATAGTTTAATCAACAACCCTCATATTGGATTTTATCCAGTCTATGGATATTATAAATAATGCTTGGGAATATGTGATTTATACATAGTTTTGTTACTCTATCTTTGGAATAGATTCTTAGAACTATGAATGCATTGAAAGAAGATAAATGCATTGAATCTAGATTGCTTCAGGTAGCATGGACATTTTAGCTATCTTTATTCTTCTGATCCATATGCATGGAATGTCTTTCCATTTCTTTGTGTCATCATTAATTTCTTTCAGCAAAGTCTTGTAGTTTTCATTGTATAGGTCTCTCACTTCCTTGGTTAAATTTATTCCAGGATATTTTATTATTTTTGTTGTGATTGTAAATGGGATTGTGTTCTTGACTTTTTCTGTTAGCTCATTATCAGAATATAGAAATACAGCTGATTTTTGTAAGTTGATTTTGTACCCTGAAACTTTGCTGTAATTGTTGATTACATCGAATAGCTTTCTGATAGATATTTTAGGGTTTTCTATATATAAAATTATGTCATCTGCAAACAGCAAGAGTTTCAATTCTTCATTGCCTAATTGGATTCCTTTTATTTCTTTTTCTTTCCTAATTCCTCTGGCCAAAACCTCAAGTACTATGTTGAATAAGAGTGGTAAGAGTGGGCACCCTTGTCTTGTTCCTTTGCTCAGAGGGACGACTTTCAGTTTTCCCCCATTGAGTATGATTTGGCTGTGGGTTTCTCGTACATGGTCTTTATTATGTTGATGTACTTTCCTTCTATAAACAATTTGTTGAGAATTTTTATCAGAAATGGATGTCGGATCTTGTCAAATGCTTTCTCTGCATCTATTGAGATGATCGTGAGGTTTTTGTTCTTCATTTTGTTAATATGGTGTATCACATTGATTCATTAGCAGATGTTCCTGCAAATCAGAACCATCCCTGTGTCCCTGGTATAAATAGAACTTGATCACGGTGTATGATCTGTTTTAATATATTGCTGTCTTCCATTTGCCAGTGTTTTGTTGAGGATTTTTGCATCTATGTTCATCAGTGATATTGGCCTGTAATTTTCCTTCTTTGTGTTGTCCTTGTCTGTCTTTGATATCAGGGTAATGTTGGCCTCATAGAATGTCTTAGGAAGTGTTCCATCTTTTTCAATTTTCTGTAATAGTTTGAGAAAGATAAGTAGGAAATCTCCTTTGAATGTTTGATAGAATTATCCAGAGAAGACATCTGGGTCTTGGAGTTTTATTTTGGGAGGTATTTGATTACTGTTTCGATCTCTTTAGTTGTGATGGATCTATTCAGATTCTCTATTTCTTCTTGATTCACTTTGGGGTGCTGATAAGAATCTAAAAATTTATCCATTTCTTCTACGTTGTCCAATTTGTTGGCATATAATTTTTCATAGTATTCTCTTATAATATTTTATATTCCTGTGGTACTCATTGTAATTTTGTTTATGATCTTGAAGATCGAGCTCTTTGTTTCTGTGTTTTGCTCTGACCCCTACATTGGCCAGAAGATTATTTTAGTGACTGCTGCATTCAATGAAATAAATAGCCTAGTGATTATTCTTACTTCCAAGTGCAATTCTGGGTGAACAAACCCCCAGCTTCCTTAAACTCCCGCAGCTCTACTGTACTCCCATAAGGGGAAGTGAGTCCCAGTGGGACCACGGGAGCAGGTGGTAACAACCCTGAGCCCTAGCTTGATCACTCCTTTGTCCAGTGGGAAAATCCACAGTCCCACCACAGCTCCAGGGAGAGACTCAGCTCAGTGTTAGTGGAGAAGCCCTGCCCACCAAGCACAAAGGCTGGTGTGCCCTAGGAACAGATGTGGCATATCTGCAGCACATAGGAAAGTGCCCTCAGCTGCCACAAATGTCCACAGTATTACAGCATCCCCAAAGGGGCAGTACAACTGGCAAGACTGTGGGAGCAGGTGGAGACAATGCTGAGCCCCTGTGTGGTTATTCTCTTGACCAGTGGGAGAGTCCAGGATCCCACCATGGTCACAGGGAGTGGCACAGGCACAGACTCAGTGGGGAAGCCCCACCTATCAAGCACAACAGCTGTTTTAAAAGATACTACACTTTTGGGGCTGGCCCCGTGGCCAAGTGGTTAAGTTCGCACGCTCCGCTGCAGGCGGCCCAGTGTTTCGTTGGTTTGAATCCTGGGCACGGACATCGCACTGCTCATTAAACCACATTGAGGCAGCGCCCCACATGCCACAACTAGAAGGACCCACAACAAAGAATATACAACTATGTACTGGGGTGCTTTGGGGAGAAAAAGGAAAAAATAAAATCTTTAAAAAAAAAAGATACTACACTTTTTACATGATCACTATGCACAAAGTTTTCATTGTTTTATCATTCTTTTTTTTTACTTTAAACTGTTGTCAAGCACATTAGGAATACTCTTCATAAGTTCTGATAATTGAATAACATCCAAGATTTTTTTCTTATTGGCAAAATCACAATAGGATTTTGAACTTCCAGCTGAACTATAATGTTAAGATAGGATTGCAGGGACAAGAAAGCAAAACAAAATAATTTTTAAGCAGAAGATAGTCTGAGCCAATGTAGTAATAGGGATGCTCATGTTCCTATCAACTAGAAGTAGAGTTTATGCAGGTAGCAGTAAAAGATAAGGTTGGAGGATCAGAAGAGCCAAATTGTGAAGAGAATGCAGTTGGGGTCAGCGTGGTTGAACTCTTTAATAGGATCCCATGCCAACAGAACAAGTAAGGAATGATGAAGAAGTTGTGGTTGTCAAAAGGTACAGATATTGTGAATGAAATTGATCCCATTCTAATATTATGATATATTGACTCCATAAATAGATTATGTAGACAGAAAGAGGCAACTCCCATTTCCATTTTAATTTGGAAGGAAGCATTGTGTCCTGGATAGCATCTCATTGTGTGAGCCAGTGGTTCCCAATAACTATGAATAACTGTGTAGGTACCCTGCAGTGTCAAGTAAATAGCAGTGAGAAATATATATTGCAATAAAGCATCTAATAAACCAATTAATGTCCTCGAGATTTCTGGAACACAGAAGAAAAGTAAAAGGAGACTCTGACCAATGTCTTCAAATATTTCAAGGCTAAAATGTGAAAGACTGGCTGGTCTTGTTTACTGTGTATTCAAGAAAGAGAATTAATTCCATTAAATTAAAAACCACAGGAAAACCAATTTCAGAATTAAGAAAAAGAACTTTCTCTCCAGAGTGTCCAAAAATAGAATAGTATGAATGATTCTTAGCATCCCTTTGTTGCTCAATTTTATTAATAGGATATAAGAAGAGGTTATAAAGATAAAAACTTTAATGTAAGTAAAAGGAACGGGGAGGTTCTTGAGGAAGAATGTAGACAAACAATAAAACTCCTTAGGCTGACCTCGTAGCGCAGCGGTTAAGTGCGCATGTTCTGCTTTGGTGGCCAGGGGTTCGCCGGTTCGGATCCCAGGTGTGGATATGGCACTGCTTGGCAAGCCATGCTGTGGTAGGGATCCCACACATAAAACAGAGGAAGATGGGCAAGGATGTTAGCTCAGGGCCAGTCTTCCTTAGCAAAAAGAGGAGGATTGGCAGCAGTTAGCTCAGGGCTAGTCTTCCTCAATAAAACAACAAAACTCTACGATGTTTCTCTGCATTTCCCATATTCTGTGACTAATCCTCATATTCATAGGAGCTCTAGCTAAGATCACTTCATTTTGGGCGTTCCCAAATACTCTATTGTTTTTAAATTATTTTTATGTTTCTCAGATCTCAGAAATTAGAAGTATCTCATGGATTGGTTTAACCACCCTTTCAAAAAAAGTGACTCTTACACTAATTAAGTAGCATGCTCTAACCTTCCTAACCAAAAGGGATTTGGTTCAATGTAAGACTTATTAATTCTTTCCTTCAAATGAGGATACCATTCATGCAAGCATATATAAGTATGTAAGTATAGCATACAATAAGAAGAAATTCAATTCAAAATAGCCTCCCAAATCCAGTATGATATATACATATATAGCTAGAGATAGAGATATATAGATATTAGTATAGATGTAGATAGGTAGATAGAGATATAGATAGCTTTGATAATGGAAAGTATAAACTGTATGCCCATGACTAGCGCTCTGTGTGTAGTATAACTCTCAATTAATGTGATTACAGGCAATTTTCTTCATCTTTCTCTGATCTAAGTTGAGTCTACAATCTGGCACATATTTCAGAAAAGATTAAAGAGTTAAGGTACACTTGATATTGAATCTCTTAAATCTCAGTTTAGTATTATTTGTTATTAGAAAAGAGGTAATTTTTTTTCTTAAGGTTATTCTAATTTGACGTAAAGAGAAAGAAATATTGGTTTCACTTACTTCCAACATTGCCAGTTCAGCTTTCATCTATTTGTAATCTCATTATCAACCAAATTATATAGGAATTGGCAGAATTCTTTCATAAGGTCCAGTACTACAAAAATCCTTCTGCAAATAGTAGCAAAGTATGAATTTCTTTCCTTTACAAGTGGTACAAATACAATAACGACTAGATGGCAAAGTGATACCATAATTTAAATCAAGACACTAAAATCACAGTGTATTAATTTCTCTAAAGAGTAACAGAGAAAAGGAATAGAAAACAAGATGTTCACAGTATGAATATACCTTGAAGATCGTTTATTCCATCCTCTTTCTTTCAGGGATAAGGGACTATATGTGCAAAGATGATAAATTACGTAACAATTCAAGCATCAACTCACCTTTTATTTTTATCCTGTTTTTCTGTTTATTAATTTTAAACTAGGAGTAATGTGTTGTCTCGTGGTTGCTTACACATCACACAGTTCGAGTAATAAAGAGCATTAACAGTTCATTTCAATTCATTTATAATAAGTAAATACACAAATAAAAGGGATCAACAATATATACAGATATTAGTATAAAGACAAAAATACAAACCTTCCTTAAAAGATGAGCAAAAAACCCAAAATGGTGAAAAGTCATTTCTCTAGATATATACACACCTATGAGTATTACATATCCGTATAAATATACATGCATGTGTATGATGTAAAATATCTTATACATGACAAAATATTACAGAACTGAAACAGAACATACTGATTAATAAATTTAAGGACATGCTTAAATTCAACACTGTGCTATATACATGAGAAATTCATAAACAAGGAGATTCAGTAAAGTTAAAATTGAAGAATAAGTTAGTGATCCCTAAATTAATTTCATTGTCACAGAAAATATTCTGAATGATTTCAGTCCTTCAATCTTTGTTGTGGTTTGCTTTATGATCCAGCAAATAGTCAATTGTAGTAAATTTTCTATGTGCACTGAAAAACATATGTATGCTGTTTTTGTTGGTAGTCATATTCTTTGAAAGTTAACTAGTCAAATATTTCAATTATGTAATTCACAACTTCTATATTCTTAGATATTGTATTGCTTGTTTATTCATCAATGGGAGAAGTACGTTAAATTCTGCCATGGCAATGAAGGACTTATCTATTTCTTCTTATAGCTCTGGATCTTTTCTTTACCTGTTTTGAAGATCTATTATCAAGTGTATGGATATTTGAATTGTAATTTCTTCTTAGTTGGTAGAGCTCTATAACATTTAGAAATAATCCTCTTTATATTTAGCAATTTTATTTTACTTAAAATATAGTATGTCTTATATTATTATAGCTGCATGAGTTTCTCTAGAGAGACTTAGCTCTGTGTCTCGTTTCATAATGTTTAAAGTAGATAAACACATGCATAAGATACTACTCAGAAATTTACCCAGGTCTATACCCCATGGAAATATTTATGTTCATCAAACAATATAGCAAGATTCTTCGTACTGCCACTATCTGTAATACCTGCAAAGTAAAAAACAAAAACAAAAAAACTTAAAAAGCCATCAACATTTTTACCTTTATAATTTGGGATATATTCAAAGAAATTTGCAAACAAGATGAATAGATGTTATAAATATAATGCTGAGCATAAGAAACTAGATACAAAAATATTCTGTATAGTTTTATAGTTAAAAACATAAAATATTGATGTTATAATTTATATAGTAATTTTATTTGAATTAGAGAAGGTTGGTAAATGAAAATGATCAAGCGTGCCTTGAGTTTTGTTAAAGTCCTTCTTCTTGGTCTCTATGCTAGTTACAGAGCTGTGCTGATTTTGTAAAAACACATGCTGGCTTTCATGCACTTTTTTGTATGCATGTTAAAACTAAAAAAATAATTACAATTTGATAAAGGTATTAGAAAAAAGGAAATAAAATGATGTCAAAATCATGACATGTGACAAAGGAAAATGCAGACCATAAAGTTTTAAATGTAGTAAAAGAAACAAACACTATATTACAAAAGCTAGAATCCACAATGAAGATATAGCAGTTATTAATATTTATATATCTAATGACAAAGCAATGATTTCCATAAACCAAAAGCTATAAGAGATGAGAGGAGAAGTAACAGAGACTCTCAATTCAAGACAAAAGGAAAATAACAAACAGTGGCCTACTGGTTCAGTTTGCATGCTCCAATTCCTTGGCCCACTGCTCACCTGTTTGAAATGTGGGTGTAGACCTACACACCACTCATCCAAGCCATGCCAGTGGTGGCATCCCACACAGAAGAACTAGAAGGACCTACAACTCTAATATACCACTGTGTCCTGGGGCTTTGAGGAGAAAATAAATAGAGGAAGACTGGCAACAGATATTAGCTTAGGACCCATCTTCTTCACACGCACAAAAAAAGAGAGAAATAAAGAAAAGAAAAAGAAATGACATTTAGTAACTAAGGTTATAATCCCAAATAACACAATCGCATATATATCATGGAACTCCAGTAATAAGACATACAATTTTTTTCAACTGCACATGAACATTCATGAAAACTGACTATATTTTAAACCAAGAGTAACCACAATAAATCCAACAAAAAATAAAATGTAAATAACATTCCCTGAATACTAATAGATACAACGTAAATAGATAAAAATGTAAACAGCATTCCGTGAATACTAATAAATCCAAATATAAACTAATAACAATGTTTATCAAACAATAAGTCATTCCATTTGAAAATGTAAAAGCACGCCATTAGAAAATAACAAAGGAAAAATATAGACCACGACTGCAAAATTACTATATGAGATATATACTAGGCAAGTTTCAGAAGAAATTTTATGGAAATGCATATTGATATTATTAAACTCATTAAATGAAAATAAATAAACACTCCATTCCGAAGGTCGAAAAGAAGGTCTTAAGATAATAACACCTAAAATTCCATCTTCCCACTCATCCGCCCAAAGCCCATTCAGACCAGATAAAGCAAATGAACTTCCCACACTTTCTGCATCACTGTAAGGAAGATAATCTTATGAAGTTGAAGATGCCTATAAGTAGAGAAATATTTATCAAAAGTAAAAAAAACTATCTCTGGCCCTCCAATTACCATAATTCTATGAGTGACCAGTGAAGAAGTCTGAAGAAATGGTTTAGAAAAGAGAAAAGGGAAGTGGAGATACTGTTAGTAATATAAAACAGATAAAATCAATAAGAAAATTCCTCTTACATAACCAATAATTAAAAACACCTCCAAAGTCTGATAGAGGACAGCATTGGATACAGGAAAAAGTATAGCAATTATACAGGATTTGAGGTGAAAAACTCAATGAAAAATATTTCTAAAGGAAAGTAGGGAAGGAAAACAAGGACAGCATCCTTTAGAGTTGTAATGGTTAAGAGAAAAGGAAGTATGTAAGTGTTGTTTTTAAACTACACACACACTTCACTTCACTATACTGTCAGAAGAAAGCAATAAAGCCTCTTAAACCAGAAATCTTGTAAACCGAAAAGACCCCTCAACTTAGTGCACAAAGTTAATAAAAATGTCTATATCCACACACTGTTTCTATAAGGGGGGTGAGGGACACAAAATAAGAGTCAAAATGATTTTTAAAAATCCCCAAAATAGTATACACAAAATAAGCAGAAGGAAACGATAACATAACATTTTTAATTGAACTAAATATCCTTAAATAGTACCTTAGAAATATTAAAAATATGCCTTGAATAAAAACTTCAAAAAAATACAACCTAAATAGAAAAAAGAGATTATACCTAAAGAGAGTTGACTGATCTCAATAAAGAAATTGAAGAAAAAAATAATAGGAAAAAAATCAATGAAATCATATTTGGGTCTTTGGATAGATCAATACAATTAGTAAATGCACAGCTTTTGTATCAAAAGAAAAAGAAAACATTACCAATATCAATATTTAAAAAGGATATCCTGGGGCTGGCCCCGTGGCCAAGTGGTTAAGTTCGCGTGCTCTGCTTCCTTGCCCTGGGGTTTCACTGGTTCAGATCCTGGACATGGATGTGGCAATGCTCATCAGGCCATTTTGAGGCGGCATCCCACATGCCACAACTAGAAGGACCCACAACTAAAATATACAACTACGTACTGGGGGCAGTTAGGGAGAAAAAGCAAAAAGAAAAGAAAAAAAGAAATTTTTTAAAAAAATAAAAAAGATATCCTATAGATATTAGAAAGATAATAAGCAAATACTATAAATAATTTTGTCATTTTTTATCATATACCTCATATTTATCTTTCTCTTTAGATTTGCCAGGACTTTTCTTATTATGCTAAACCAATGTAACACATACGTGAAATAAAATGGAAAGCTTTCTGATGCTGTCTCATACATTTATTTTTAAATATACTATTATAAAAGGCTTAGTGAATTCAATAGCAAAAATTTTATTTCAGATTTTTGCATATTTGTTCACAAGAGAAATTAATCACATTTTTAAAATATTATCTTTAAAATTTGATACTTAGAATGAGATATGCAGATTTCATTCTTTTCCTATATTCTGGGAAATCTAAAGACTTTTACAGAATTCATTTAGAGCTGTCAGTCCCCAGCATTTAACAAAATACCACTCTCCATTCCTCTTGTAAAGTAAAGGAGAGAGAAGCCAATTATCATTCTTATTCATGAAAATGAAATGAACAAATATCTCAAATCAAGTTTTCTATTTCTTCTTGTGCATACCTTGATGTATTAAAATGGCTGAGTAGGCACTCCCAGCTTTCCTGCTCCTCCAGAATCACAAAAAATGAAAAAAGCAAATACTGCCAGAACAAACTATCAGAAAACTGGAAAACCACCAAAGATGTACAGCAACCAAGGTGATGATAAAACAAAACAAAAAATAAAAAGTAACTTAAAAGAGGTAGCAAATTTTTGCGGCATTTTTACTTGCCCTTGGCCACCCTCTCCCTGGTGTGGTTGCAGTATTGAAATGGTAGCCTGCATTCCCAGTGTGGGATTCAGAACTCTCGTTCTGGAGGGAGCAGAAACAATCATATTTGCAAATTATTGTGTATGTCTATTCTTATCTGTCTGGAGGCTAGGAGGCTACGTGAAAGACTGATACAAAGTATCTTTTCTTCCATCTAACACAAATCTCAGGTGGGAATAACAATGGGTATTGCGTGAAAACACTGCAAGATGAATAAGAATCTACTGATGCCTAAATTCCAGAAGAAAATACAGAGCAGAGTTTATTCGGGAAATTAGGACATTCAAAAGCACGTCTGAATATGGGGGAATTAGGAAGATATGTTCATGTTCAGGGAGAGATATATGCTCAGAAAGAACTTGAGAAGACCCTAGGCTTTCATCTTTGGCAGATCCCTAGGCTCAGTATAAGCCTGGCTGATTGTTGAAAGAGTGTCCCAGCCCTTAGCCAATCTGCAAAGCCTGGAGGACAACTTCATGCTGTCTGCAAGAGACTCACTTTAGACCCACAGAAACAAATAGATTGAAAGTGAAATGATGGAGAAAGATATACCTTGCAGAGGATAAGCAAAAGAGAGCAGGTTTGGAAGTACTAATATGAGACAAAATAGACTTCAAGTCAAAAATGGCTACAAGAGAAAAAGAAGGACATTATATATTGATAAAAGGTTCAGTTTGTCAAGAAGCTATAACAATTATAAATATATATGTATATATATATGAGCCCTGTTAAATTTTAAAGATCTTATTGACTTTATTCCATGATTCCTGTATCAGGCAACATCCAGTCTAGCAGATAGAAATGAGCTCTGAAGAACTATACAAAATGAAAGACTTTTATTGGAAGAAGGGAGCAGGAACAAGGAAGTTATACTAGGCATAAAAACAGATTGGTTGCTGCAAGGTTACTTTCCTTTAGGGGATGGCAGGAATCTATCATGCAGATTACCTGACTAGTGAGGATCAGACAATTCCTGATTGACCGACTTCAGATTCCACTTTTGGAAGAGCCAAAACTATAATTAAGTCAAGTTTTGGTTTGGTAATGTTGGAATTAGCATAACTGACTCCATTTTGGACCTGCTGTCTTGTTTTTAACAGTCTCAAAGTATATGAAGGAAAAATTGAGAGAATTGAAGACAGACATAGAGAGTTCTACAATAATATCTAGAGAATTCAATATACCGCTCTCAATAACGTATAAAACATCTAGACAGAAGATCAATAGTGTAATAGAGACCTTAAACAACACTTAAAATAACTAGGCCTGATAGACATATATAAAACATTCCACCCAACCAAAGCAGAATGCACATTCTTAACTAGTGCACAAGGAACATTATCCAGGATAGACCAAATGTTAGGCCACAGAACAAGCCTCAGTATACTTAAAAAGATTAAAACCATACAAAGCATCTTTTTTTTCTTTTTTTTTAATTGAGTTAATGATAGGTTACAATCTTGTGAAATTTCAATTGTACATTAATGTTTGTCAGTCATGTTGTAGGAGCACCACTTCACCCTTTGTGCCCACCCCCCACCCCACCTTTCCCCTGATATCCACTAAACTGTTCATAGTCCATAATTTTAAATTCCTCATATGAGTGGAGTCATACACAGATTATCCTTCTCTCGCTGGCTTATTTCACTTAACATAATTCCCTCAAGGTCCATCCATGTTATTGCAAATGGAATGATTTTGTTCTGTTTTACAGCTGAGTAGTATTCCATTGTATATATGTACCACATCTTCTTTATCCATTCGTCTGTTGCTGGGCACTTAGGTTGCTTCCATGTCTTGGCTATTGTAAATAATGCTGCAATAAACACTGGGGTGCATAGGACTTTTGGGATTGCTGACTTCAGGCTCTTTGGATAAACACCCAGTAGTGGGATGGCTGGATCGTATGGTAGTTCTATTTTTAATTTTTTCAGGAATCTCCATACTGATTTGAATAGTGGCTGCACCAGTTTGCATTCCCACCAGCAGTGTATGAGGGTTCCTTTTTCTCCGCAACCTGTCCAACATTTGTTGCTATTAGTTTTAGATATTTTTGTCATTCTAACGGGTGTAAGGTGATATCTTAGTGTAGTTTTGATTTGCATTTCCCTGATGATCAGCGATGATGAGCATCTTTTCATGTGCCTATTGGCCATCAGTATATCTTCTTTGGAGAAATGTCTGTTTATGTCTCCAGCCCATTTTTTGATTGGGTTGTTTGATGTTTTGTGGTTGAGTTGCAATAGTTCTTTATATATTAAGGATATTAAGCTTCTGTCAGATACATGACTTGCAAATATTTTTTCCCAGTTAGTGGGTTGTTTTTTTGTTTCAATCCTGTTTTCATTTGCCTTGAAGAAGCTCTTTAATCTGATGAAGTCCCATTTGTTTATTCTTTCTATTGTTTCCCTTCTCTGAGAAGGCATGGTGTCGGAAAAGATCCTTTTAATACTGATGTCAAAGAGTGTACTGCCTACGTTTTCTTCCAGAAGCCTTATGGTTTCAGGTCTCACCTTTAGGTCTGTGATCCATTTTGGGTTTATTTTGGTGAATGGTGAAAAAGAATGGTCAATTTTCATTCTTTTACATGTGGCTTTCCAGTTTTCCCAGTACCATTTGTTGAAAAGACTTTCTTTTCTCCATTGTATGCCCTCAGCTCCTTTGTTAAAGATAAGCTGTCCAGGGGCTGGCCCCGTGGCCGAGTGGTTAAGTTCGCGCGTTCCGCTGCAGGCGGCCCAGTGTTTCGTCGGTTCGAATCCTGGGCGCGGACATGGCACTGCTCGTCAGACCATGCTGAGGCAGCGTCCCACATGCCACAACTAGAGGAACCCACAATGAAGAATACACAACTATGCACCGGGGGGCTTTGGGGAGAAAAAGGAAAAAATAAAATCTTTAAAAAAAAAAAAAAAAAGATAAGCTGTCCATAGATGTGTGGTTTTATTTCCGGGCTTTCAATTCTGTTCCATTGATCTATGCACCTGTTTTTGTACCAGTACCATGCTGTTTTGATTACTGTAGCTTTGTAGTATGTTTTGAAGTCAGGGATTGTGACGCCTCCCCCGTTTTGTTCTTTTTTCTCAGGACTGCTTTAGAAATTTGGGGTCTTTTGTTGCCCCACATGAATTTTAGGATTCTTTGTTCTAATTCTGTAAAGAATGTCATTGGGATTCTGATTGGGATGGCGTTGAATCTGTAGATTGCTTTAGGTGGAATGGACATTTTAACTATGTTTATTCTTCCAATCCACATACATGGAATGTCTTTCCATCTCCTTATGTCGTCATCCAAATTCTCTCAGAAAGGCCTTGTAATTTTCATTATATAGGTCCTTCACTTCCTTAGTTAAATTTACCCCAAGGTATTTTATTCTTTTTGTTGCGATTGTGAATGGTATTGTATTCTTGAGTTCTTTTTCTGTTGGTTCATTACTGGAGTGTACAAATGTTACTCATTTATGCAAATTGATTTTATACCCTGCAACTTTGCTGTAGTTGTTGATTACTTCTAACAGTTTTCCAATGGATTCTTTGGGGTTTTCTATATATAAGATCATGTCGTCTGCAAACAGCAAGAGTTTCACTTCTTCCCTCCCTATTTGGATTCCTTTTATTCCTTTTTCTTGCCTGATTGCTCTGGCCAGGACCTCCAGTACTATGTTAAATAAGAGTGGTGATAGAGGGCATCCTTGTCTCGTTCCTGTTTTCAGGGGGATGGCGTTCAGTTTTTGCCCATTGAGTATGATGTTGGCTATGGGTTTGTCGTATATGGCCTTTATTATGTTGAGGTAGTTTCCTTCTATGCCCATTTTGTTCAGAGTTTTTATCATAAATGGCTGTTGGATCTTGTCAAATGCCTTCTCTGCATCTATTGAGATGATCATGTGGTTTTTATTCCTCAGTTTGTTGATGTGGTGTATCACGTTGATTGATTTGTGGATGTTGAACCATCCCTGTGTCCCTGGTATGAATCCCACCTGATCCTGATGTATGATTCTTTTGATGAATTGCTGAATTCTGGTTGCCAAAATTTTGTTTAGAATTTTTGCATCTATGTTCATCAGTGATATTGGCCTGTAGTTCTCTTTTTTCGTGGTGTCCTTGTCAGGTTTTGGGATCAGCATGATGTTGGCCTCACAGAATGTGTTAGGAAGTGTTCCATCTTCCCTAATTTTTTGGAGTAGCTTGAAAAGGATGGGTATTAAATCCTCTCTGAAAGTTTGGTAGAATTCCCCAGGAAAGCCATCTGGTCCTGGGGTTTTATTCTTTGGGATGCGTTTGATTGCTGTTTCAATCTCTTTCCTTGTGATTGGTCTGTTCAAATTGTCTGCCTCTTCTTGAGTGAGCTTTCGGAGACTGTAGGAGTCCAAGAATTTATCCATTTCCTCTAGGTTATCCATTCTGTTGGCATATAGTTTTTTGTAGTATTCTCTTGTAATCTGTTGTATTTCTGCAGAGTCTGTTGTTATTTCTCCTCGCTCATTTCTGATTTTGTTTATTTGAGCTTTCTCCCTTTTTTTCTCTGGAAGTCTGGCTAGTGGTTTGTCAATTTTATTTATCTTCTCAAAAAACCAGCTCTTTGTCTCATTGATCCTTTCTACTGCCTTTTTCAATAGTATTTATTTCTGCTCTGATTTTTATTATTTCTCTCCTTCTGCTGACTTTGGGCTTCATTTGTTCTTTTTTCTCTAGTTCAGTTAGGTGTGCTTTAAGGTTGCTTATTTGGGATTTCTCTTGTTTGTCAAGATGTGCCTGTATTGCGATGAATTTTCCTCTTAATACAGCTTTTGCTGTATCCCATATGAGTTGGTATGGCATGCTATCATTTTCATTTGTTTCCAGGTATTTTATTATTTCTTCTTTAATTTCTCCAATGATCCATTGCTTGTTCAGTAGTGTGTTTAGTCTCCACATCTTTGTGCCTTTCTCAGCTTTTTTCTTGTAATTAATTTCTAGCCTTATAGCACTATGATCTGAGAAGATGCTTGTTATTATTTCAATTTTTTTAAATTTGTAGAGGTTTGTCTTGTTTCCCAACATATGGTCTATCCTAGAGAATGTTCCATGTGCACTTGACAAGAATGTGTATTCAGCTCCTTCAGGGTGGAGTGATCTATATATGTCTATTAAGTCCAATTGTTTTAGTTTTTCATTCAGCTCCACTATTTCCTTGTTGATTTTCTGTCTGGATGATCTGTCCATTGATGTGAGAGGGGTGGTGAGGTCCCCTACTATGATTGTGTTGTTTTTAACATCTTCCTTTAGGTCTGTTAATAGTTGCTTTATGAATCTTGGTGCTCCTGTGTTGGGTGCATAGATATTTATAAGCGTTATTTCTTCTTGATGAAGTGTCCCTTTGATCATTATATATTGTCCCTCTGTGTCTCTCTTTACCTGTGTTATTTTGAAACCCACTTGGTCTGATATGAGAATTGCAACATCTGCCTTTTTTTCCTTGCTATTTGCTTGAAGTATTGTCCTCCACCCCTTCACCCTGAGTCTGTGTTTGTCCTTGGGGCTGAGGTGTGTTTCCTGGAGGCAAGAAGTTGTTGGATCTTGTTCTTTAATCCATTTTGCCACTCTGTGTCTTTTTATTGCACAGTTCAACCCGTTCACATTGAGAGTGATTATTGATGCATGTGGACTTAATGCTGTCAATCTTTCGCTCATTATCTTGTTTTCCTGTGTTTCTTTTCCTGTGTGCTTTAGACTATCCATTTAATACTGCAATTTCTTATGCTGGGTTTCTTAGATTTTTCCTTATCTATGATTTGTGACTCTGTTCTGTACTTTATTTTAGTGTCTACCTTGAAGTTTGTATTTAGAATCTCGTGTATAATATAGTCTATTCTCTGGTGGTCTCTTACTTACTCGACCAATACTGATTTAGACCCTTTGCTCTTCCCCTCCTAAATAATTATTTTCATTTTTTATTCCAACTTGTCTTATTAACTGGTAGTTAGAGTGCTAAGATCGTCCTTGTTTTGGTAGTTTCCTTATTTTTACCCTAAAGCTATAGTTGAATATTTGCTATCCTGTTCTGGTTCTATCCATCGGTCTCCCTAGTCTGTGGCTTGTGTCCCCTTTCTCCCTTTTTCTCTTTTTTCAAGTATGAGAGCCTTCTTGAGGATTTCTTGTAATGGAGGGCTTTTAGTTACAAATTCCCTTAACCTTTGCTTGTCTGGAAAAGATTTAATTTCTCCCTCATATCTGAAGGAAATTCTTGCTGAATAGAGTATTCTTGGCTGAAGGTTTTTATCCTTTAAAGCTTTGAATATATCACTCCATTCTCTCCTAGCTTGTAGGGTTTCTGTAGAGAAATCGGCTGACAGTCTGATAGGGGCTCCTTTATAGGTTATTCTCTTTTTTTTCCTTACTTCCCTGAGTATTCTTTCCTTATCATTCCTATGTGCCAACTTTACTATTATGTGCCTTGCGGAGGGTCTTTTTACACTGACAAATCTAGGAGATCTAAAACCCTCCTCTACACACATTTCCCCGTTGATCCCTAGATTTGGGAAGTTCTCTTCAATAATTTCGTTAAGCACACTTTCTGCTCCATTTTCCTTTTCCCTATTCTCGGGAATTCCTATGATCCTTATGTTCTTACTCCTCATTGAATCCATTATCTCTCGGAGATTTTCCTCATTTTTTTTAATTCTTAGTTCTCTTTCTTCCTCTGTCTGGCGCCATTCAGCCTGTCTGTCCTCGATTATGCTGATTTGCTCCTCTAGGTTGCCTACATGGGCATTCAGGAAATCCGTATTCTGTTTTATCTGGTCCATTGTGTTTTTCATCTCAAGTAATTCTGTTTGATTCTTCTTTATGATTTCAATCTCTTTTGTGAAGTAACTCCAGAACTCGGCTTGTTTCTCTATCTTTCTCTCTACCTCATTGAGTTTTTTGATTATAGCTGCTCTGAATTCATTATCATTTAGTTTACCTAATTCCAAGTCCTCAGGACTTAATTCTGTGTTTTTATTGTTTTCCTTCTGGTCTGGGGCTTTTATAAATTGCTGGATGGTAGAGGAGCGGTTTTTTCTCATGGTGGTAGAATTCAGTTGCAGTTACAGCCTGTCGCCACTAAATGGGGGTCGGGAGTGGCGTTAGCTCTCCGCCTTGGGGCAAGATGGCTGCGCCCACTGGCTTTGCTGGGGGGGAGTGGCTGTTACGTGCTGGTCTGGGTTCAGATCAGTTCTGTTCTCTGGTCTCCCAAGGCCCTTGATTTATACGGTCCCCACGGACGGAAGCTTTCCCCCCCATCAGCGGGTCTCCACTGAATCAGCGGCAGGAGTCCTGGATGATCCCCTGGTCACGCGGCCCCTCCCCTGCACCTGCCCGACCCGCGCCGCAGCATCGCAGACTCTAGGGGAGGGAGCGATGTTCTCTCCTACCGTTCCAGCGCCTCCGAGGGTGTAAGCAAGGTTATGATCTCCGCCTTCTTGGTAGTGTAGGTCTCTAACGAGCTGGCATTATGTTTATTCTCTGAAATTCAGTTCTTCCAATCTTTTGTTGTATTTTGGAGGGGAGAGAATCCCGGGTCAGCTCACCCCGCCATTTTGCTCCGACCCTCTCTATCTGATACATGTTTTGAGAATATTTTCTCCCAGTCTGTGGCTTGTCTTTTTATTTTGTATGAATTTTTCAAAGATTAAAAGTTTTTAATTTTGATGAAGTCCATTTTATCACTTTTTTCTTTTATGATTTGTGCCTTCTTAATGTCCTACTTAAGAAATCTTTTCTTAGCTCAGGACACTAAAATTTTCTCTTGTGTTTTCTTTAAGAATTCCTATGGTTTTCTTCCTTTTGGGTTTATACCCTATTATGAATTTCTTTTCCCATATATAGTGTCCTGTAAGAGTTGAGAATTATTTTTCTGCCTATGACACCATTAGTTTAAAAGATTTTCCCTTTGCCCATTGAATTGTTTTGGCAACTTTGACTCAAATCAATTCACCCTGTACATGTAGGTCTATTTCAGGACTCTCTATTCTGTTCTATTGAGCTATATGACTATCTTTTCACCAATAACAGAGTGTCTTGATCACTGTAGCCTGAGAATTAATTCTTCCAACATTGTCTTTCTTTTTTAAATTGCTATGGCTATTCTATATCCTTTGATTTTCGATATAAATTTTAGAATCAGTATGTCAATTCCGATAAAAAAGCCTGCTGTGATTATGACTGGGATTGCATTGAATCTATAGATTGAACTGAGGACAATTCATGTCTTAACAATATTGAATCCCCTGATCCATGAACATAATATATCACTTTATTTCTTTAACCTCTCTCAACAATATCTTGCTGTTTTCATATATATCTTTTGTCCACTTTAGCCCTAATATTCCATATTTTATGCTATTGTATATAAGTATTTTTTTAATTTAAATTTCCAATTGTGTGCAGCTGGTATTTAGAAATACAACTGATCTTTGTGTGTTCGCCTGTATCATATAACATTGCTGAATTCATTTCTTGGTTCTAGCATCTTTTTGTAGGTGGAGAGTACTTAGGATGTTGTAGATAGACAGTCAAGTCATATACATAAGAAGACAGCTTTCTGTCTTCCTTTCCAACATGCATGTTATTTCTTCTTCTTGCTAATAAAACTGGTTGAGAACTCCAGTCTAATGCTTAATAGAAGTAGTGAGGGCCGACATCCTTGCTGGCTCCTGACCTTTGGAGAAAAGCATTCAGCCTTTCCAACATTAAATATTATATAAGTTGTAGATTTTTCATAAATGAGCTTTTGTCAGGATAAGAAAGTTTCTTGCTATTCCTAGCTTCTGAGAGATTTTGTCATGAATAGATGCTAGCTTTTGTCAAATCCTTTTTTCTTCATCTACTGAGATAATCATATGGTTTTTTTTCTTCAGTCTGTTAAAACGGTGAATTACACTGAACTCTAAACACTAAACCAATCTTGCAGTCCTACAAAAATCCCACTTGTAAGTGAGATATTATCCTTTATATATACTGAGGATTCAGTTTGCCAAAAATCTGCTACAACTGAGAAATTAAAACTCTGTAAAGCCCTAAAATTCCGGAACATAAAAAAAAGGTCAATATGCATATGAATACCTAACCAGAAGTAATAATTCTAAATAATGTCACATAAATTATAAATATAATTCAACTGAGACATCAGAAGAAAGAACCACCGATAATAACAAACTGCAATAACAGGAAGCAATAGGTTCAAAAAGTTTCATGTACAAACTGTAATGATTGAAGGAGTTTTTCTTAATTTCTCTGGAGGTATGAGGGGTTGTCAGGTGATCTGAGTTCCCTTTTAAAAACGGCTTGTTTATCAGCCTGACATTTTATAGCCCAACGATTATAGCTTAAAAAGCTAGTTATAAATCAAATTATATTCCCACTGGCTTGTATTATAAATGTTTCCTATGTTTACAGTAAAAGTAGTTTTCAAAATTATACACTAAAAGAAAACTATAGTTTAATAATGTATCATTACTACTAACAATAGGTCACACAAAGTTCAAGACTTTACTGAAACCTAAAATTTTAACTTCTATATCTTTGAGACTAGTTCCCTACAGGGCTACAAATTCTTTAATGACAAGACCAGAAAAGCCCTATACTCAAGCATACTGTCTCCATAAGCAATTTTTTTCCACTAAGTATGAATTTCTGCATGCAAATCAAGTCTTATCTTTTTAAAAGCTAATATAAACAATATAATAACAGACAAGAGTTGACATCTGGTACTTACTATGTACCAGGCCCTTCTATGCCCTTTATGTGTTTTATCTCATCTGATTCTCACAGTAACTCTATAAAATAACTGCTGTTGTTACTTACACTTTTCAGATAAGCAAACTGAACAAAGACAGATCACGTAACTTGCTCTAGCTTCACAGCCAGAACCTAGACAATCTGGCCCTGTGTCTGAGCTCTCACATTATATTGCCTAACAACATTAACTTACAAAATATAAGTTATACATTTGTACTGCAAAGACAGCCAGTGCAAAACTAATCTTCTCAAGGGCTTATCTACAGAAACAATAGAAAAACTTTTTGATTTCTACATAAGTTTTCAGCAGACAATTGAGGAAAGACCTTGAAGTGTAAATTGTAACCTATAAAGTTTACTGAAATTTGACAACTCAAAAGGAAGGAAAAAAGCAATTACTAAAGTGAGATTAATGGGTTGACCTTCAAGTTTGACACTGTTTCACACTTGACGGGGCAAGTGCTCCTAAAACAAGCACAGATAATACAGGAAGACCATATCATACATGCTCTGCTTAAAAATCTTTTTGTATTTTACCTTTTGGTTTCGGGGTAAATCTTGAGCATGTGATGGAGGCTTATAATTCAGGACTAATCTTCTAAAGTCCAAAAGATTGAATAATGACTGAAAAAGAACAACAATTTAAGATAACTAAGGGAAAATTCTATTAACAAAACCATAAAAATATGACGGGTCTTAGAGATTTGTTTTTGACAATTATACTGCTTATACACAGAACAGATGCAATTAGCATAAGACTATTTTCTCCCCAAGAAAAAGTCAAATTTCTTATACCTTAACATACTATTCTTGATCATTAACAATATTTATTGTGTTGCAAAGCAGAAAAGTATACATGGACAATGCAAAAATAAAACCCCACACCATATTATATTACTAAAGCTTTCCTTATATTACTACGTGCTTAACAGTTTCCTCAAAATAGAAGATAAACAAATGTAAAGTCTACAACTTTTCAGACACGTTATGTTCACTATGAGTTATCTAGACGTATCAATTCTACAAGGATATAGCACAAATAAACTTATAATAATTTAAATTTATTTAATAATAATATATTGTATATTATATTATAATATATTATTATATTATTTATTATATTATCTGTTATAATATAATGATAAATAATTTATTTTGTAAATAATTCTAATTCATTTAAAATAAACAAATTTATTTATAAATAAATAAATCAGATGCTCAGTGATAGCAGAGCAAAGAAATTACATATTATCTCTGTGCTCAAGGAGACACACAACCTAGAAGGAGACACACATATAATTATAACAATAGAAATATGATTCCAAGATACTCTAATTCAGATCATACAGAGCATAACGAGAGCATATGAAAGACGTCCGTGGGAAGGTTTCCTGGAGCTGTTTTTTAAACTATAACTTATAATCCATTAATGTTATCACGATGAACATGTTTAAAACATGAAGTAAAATGCAATGGAAAACATCAGAACATATCATACACTGTAAATTCACCACAGGATACTGTTTGTAAAATTTTTCTTGTATATATTTTATATACATGTGTACATGTAAAGTGTTTTACAACGTAGACTGTCTTCCTTTCTGAGAATCACAGTTGATAAAGTTTGAAAATCACTGGACAGGAGGCAATGATGTATTAAATCTTAGTAAAGATGGGTTAGCCAACTTGACTAACACATAGATAAAGGTGGCACTACAAATAAAAACAAAGTTTTGTTTAGTAGGTGGGTGTTTGGAAAATTGGCCTAGTATATATAAGAAATAGAGTCAGATATAGATATATAGATATAGATGTGGATTAAAGGCCTAAATATGAAAGGTAAAACCATAAAGCTGATAACAGGAACTGTAGGAAAATATTTTGGTTATCTTGCGATCTGGAAGTATTTCTTAATGCAACAATATGAACATGAGATAATTCATTTATTTATTCATTTAGCAAATATTTATGGAGCACTCACTACATGGCCAGACACAAGGAAGACAGGCAAAAGAGAATAAAATATATTAAGTCTCTGCCCTGATCACAATCTTGTGATTACAAGTTAAAACAATGAGTATAGACATTATAAATCAGAAAAAATGTGAATACAATAATAGTAGACCAAGCTCAGAACCCTAGGGAAAAAGAATCATTTAAAAGCCAGAGGAATGATGAGAAACACAAAATAAGAATAGTAAGGGAAATGGAGAGTATGAGATCACAGAAGAAAAAGGAGTAGAGAAACCAAGGGCTTTCACATATAGCTGTGTATCAGAATAACAGTGGAGCTTTAAAAGGAACCTGTGCCAGGGGCCTCTCAACAAAGACACAAAGTACCACAGAAGATTCTGAAGCACATCAAAGAATACCGGCAAATTTTAAGAAGGACAAGATGAGCATTACTCTCAAAGGTTGCCACATTCCAGTAAAGTAAGGGCAGGAAAAACAACCTTTGGATTTGTCAATTAGAAAACCATCTTTTCAGTAGAATGGGAGAAGAACAGCAGTAATAAGTACTGAAGAAATGAGATATAAGTAAGGGGGGCAACGTATGGGCTGTTCTTATGAGGAATTTAAATTGGAAAGAGAATATGGACAAATGAGGAGAATCCCAGTCCTATTTCTGTGCTCTGAGTTCCCGCTGGAGAACATTTTCCTGCTTCCTGAACACCCAGTAGAATTTCATCTGGTGTAGGTCTGCTGGTGGTGAATTATTTCACCATCTGCTAAAATCAAAATTGTTCTTACTTCATTTTTGTATATTTTTGCTAGTTCTAGAATTCTATATGGCCAGTTAGTATTTCCAGCACTTTAAAGATCGCATTTCTGTTGGGAAGTCAGCTGTTAGATTTATTTTTGCTCCTTCATAGAGGTGATATATATCTTTTCCAACTGGCTACTTTTAGGATTTTCTCTTTGTCTATAGTTTGTTCCGTTTTATTATGATATGCCTTGTCACAGTATTCTTTATGTCCATACTACTTGATTCCTATTCCTTCCTGAATCTGTAGCTCAATCTCTTTCATTAGGTTTTGAACACTCTCAGTCATTTCTTCAAATATTACTTTTGCCCTATTCTCTTTTTACTCTCCCTTGAACCACAAATACACTATGTTAGTACTATTCACCATGTTCAAAATCTCTTATATGCTCTTATCTGCATTTCATGGCTTTAATCTGAAAATGTTCTTCAGACCAACTGTCTAGCTGACTAATTCTCTCTTCAGCTGTTTCTAATATGCTGCTATAATTCATCCATTGATTTTGTGACTTTGTTATATTTTTCAGTTCTAAAATTTTTATTTTTTTAATAGTTTTTAGTTTTCTATCAAAATTCTCAATCTGAAACAAACACACACATAGATAAGGAGAACAGATTAGCAGTTACCAGAGGAAAAGCGGATAGGGGGCAGGCAAAATGGGTAAAGGGGCACATGTGAATGGTGATGGATAAAAACTAGACTATTGGTGGTGAGCACAATGCAATCTATACAAAAACTGAAATATAATAATGGAAAACCGGAAATTTACACAATGTTAAAAGCCAGTTAGACCTCAATAAAATAAAAAAAAAAAATCAAGAAAAAAATCCTCATTCTGGTTTTTAATTCCTTGAGCATATTAATAGTTATTATATCAATTCAATTTTCAGGTTTTCCTGTAGGCATATTTCTATTGCCCATTATTTTCTATTAATTTTTAGACACATCTTATTTGCTGATATGACTGATTACAGCTGATGTGAGTGCTAGACATTATACACGATGAACTGGAGAAAATTCAATGATGATATTATCTTCCAAAAGAATTTACATTTGCTTCTGGCAGAAAGCAAGAGTGAGGCCATTTGCAATCCAAGATCAATTTCATCCAATCAATTCTGAGATGAAGGTGGAATTCAGAAACCATAAAGCACGCTTTATTTTCGGGTCTCAGTTAATCCTAGGTTCCAGCCCTTTATAATTCTAACTGAAAGTCTGAGGTGTTTACTAGGGCTCTAAATCTGTGCAAAACTTTGCTTAGTTTCCCAGCCATTCAGCAACTATTTCTGGAATTGCCTCGAGAATAAAATCAGCCCAAAATGTGAAGCTTACTCTCTGAACCTCTTGTTTTCTCAAAGCTTAGCCTCAAAATTACTCACTGCTTTAGGGTTATGCGATGTCTTCAAAAAGCTGTTTTTGTTTTCGTTTTGTTTTGTTTTGCAGTCCAGGAAAATATCATCAAGAAGCTGGTCTAGAACAACCTAACAAGTTATCACCCGAAGTAGAACTTGTGACCATCACACAAATCATAGAGATTAACTTTTTTAAGTCCAAAACACTCTGTACTCTAAATCACAGTCATAATAGTAGTGGTCAACATATTCCTCCAAAAGGGGTGGGAAAGGGTAAATATCACTACTGCCTAAATTGTGTTTATGATTGATGCACACTGAAAACAAGTATCCTTTCATTCAGTCTAAAGCTAAAATGTGAATTCTGAAGAGCACTTGCCGAAATGGACTTTGCCTAAACTCCTGCTAACAGCAGAGAGCTATGAGAGATGAGAATTCAAACAATTTGTGGAAAACAAAAAGAATAATGACAAGAGAGCAAAGGAAGACATCAACTGTCTGTAATGGAGGATACCAAGGAGAAGCAAGATAAATTCTCCTTGGTAGATTTAAAAAAAAAATGAAATGGTACCACGTAAGTTTCAAGGTAAGGTAGGGACTAAACGTAGATGGCCTGATTACAAGATGAAAGTCTGGATACAGAGCAATTAAGTCCCTCTGTCCTTCCCAGACCCAGAAGATCAGACAACTACTCCCTCCGTGCGTGGCATACAGAAAGTTTAGTCTTTGGATATAACTGAACTTAAGTGACTGAGGTTCAGGAAAATCAGTCGCAGTGTGTGCCATGGTAGGAGAGGGCATGAGATTCTGGGCTACAAACAGGAGGATTAAGTAAAAACTCGCCAACTGAGCCCCAATCGACCCTTCCCGGATCCCCTTTCTCTAGACCTGCTTCTGGAAAGCCAGCAACAGTGCTTAAAACAAAAAGAATCACAATCCAGTCTGGATTTGAGGCAGGGCAATCTTCTGTGGGAAAGTACTCCCCCAACCCCCCTAAAAATGGATCTAATATGTTCGAGCAAATAAAACATATTATTGATAAGACCATAACAGAGATGTTGGAGCATATAGAAAGTTTTAAGAACAAGTATATAGAAAACAGAAAGGAAAAATAATGGCAATTGACAATTCCAGGAAAACAAAAGATTTCAAAGGGGTAGTCGTAGTAAATCAGTGTAATATGTAAAGTCACAGAAAACATCAACACTACTGACTATTTTTAACTTGTAATATAAGTTATGTTGGGAGATGAAAGGAAAGGCAATTCTAGGTAGCTGAAATGAAAGAGCTAAATCCTCATTCTTCTCAGCAGGAAGGCATGTCATTTAGAAAAATGAGATAGGAGAAACAGCTAGAAGTGGCTGTAGTTGCCTTTAAGGAGTATGATATAGGGAGGATTGAGGCTGATTACTGTTGTTTTTCACTGTAAGCCTTTTATTGCTATGGGGTTTTGGTTTTCTGTTTGAACTATGTACTTACGTTCTTTGATGAAGATTAAAGAGATAAGAGCAAGTAATGTGAATAAACATGTTAAATGATATCTTGAGATTTTTTGAAAACTTGCCACATCTTTTCAATCCCATACAGCATTAGGGTGATAGAAGCAATTAAAGTCTTCAATTCCACCATAAATAATATATGGTCCTTTTTGGTTCATTCACTCACTCATTCAATAATTACTTAAAAGGCTCCTCCAATGTGTCAGACACTGTACTGTATACTGGTATAGAACAATAACCTAGAAGATATGTTCTCTGCCCTCAGGATGCTTGTATTTTAGTCAACCTGTAGTTACATGATTTATGAGTAGGGTGACCATATCCTTCATTATCCAAGGATGAAAGAGGGCTTTATGACTAATTAATAGGCACTAGTGGATCTACAAGAGGAATAAACTGGACTGTACCAGGCAAACTGAGAAGCATGAGCACCTTACTTCTGAGCATCTCAGAAGCATCCAAATAGGAAAGGTGCTAAGGATCATCCTGAGAATCTACGGATTACACTCCAAACTAGAGAGAGAGGAGAATACATACCTCTAAATAACTACCTCACTCACGGATACCCTAGTGGAGAAAGTAGCCCCACTTAGTGCTTTTTACATAAAAATTCATTTGAACAGGATTAAAACAGTCCTGACTAGATAAGGGGTCGATGCTCAATCTAAAGACAGTCAGGCTAATATTGCTAGCATCCAAAAGACTATTTAAGCTATTCTCTGTAAAATCTTCTCTTTGCCTCTTATAATCCCTTTCTGATACTCTACCACTTTTCTCCCAAATTATCGGTCCCAATAGCTAAAAGAACAAGTACAATAAAGCTCTACCTTTTGTAGCCTACTCCCACTACCTACTCCGAAGTTAGCAGTTTATAATCTCAGTAACCTTCTATAATTGGCAGATATACTTAGAAGGAAAAGAATCCCAGTTGCTTCCTGCAAGTCCTGCCAACTAAGTAAATTCCATCCCTGAGAAATTTTGTAATTGAAACTTTATAGTACATTTACGTCACAGTTTGAACAAGCTCCAACTCACTTTGGAAAATATAATAAAACACTTCCAACACTAATACAGACTTCCTGCCCAACTTTTCTTTCATAAGTGAGAAGTTCCAATTATGATGATAAACTGTTATATCTCAGATTATGTCTATGGAATTAAGGAATAATGTCAGAAAATGAAAAAACAAAAAGTTTTTATTACTAGAGATGAAAATAAAAAACTACTTAGAATAATTATAGTAAGGAAAAAAAAAAAACCACAAAGTGATCTTCAGACAAATTTTTTCCCGTCCACAATTTTCCAAAATTTGACGCTTAACATTTTTTTCCAAATCCCCAAGTCAATATCTTAATAATTCACTATAACTCAAATTTTTTAAGGTTAGAGGTTACTTCTCCTAGGTGTCTAAATCTCTCCAAAAGAAAAAATAAGTAATTCCGAAAACCTTATACTTGCCTATGTTAGGAGTGTGGTAAAGCCATGCTACCAGTTAAGTAGCCACTAATCTAAGATAAAACTTAAAAATTAGTAAAATTACTTCAAATTTTGAAAACAAGCGATTTTTCTAGTTCATTCTGCTCTCTACCAAAAAACACCAAAAATTTGAAATGTAAAGCAAAATCTAAGGTCAGCAAATAACACTTAAGATAGAAATAGATAAACAACTGATTCAAATTTGAATTAAGATATGAGAGGAGTTTAACCTATGAAAATGATAGGTTATGATCCCCATACCTATTATTAGTAATTTAGTTATCATTTCAAACAGGCCTCTTACAATACGCTGTGGAAAAATAAAGAACTCCTCTTCTAACAAACAAATATTGATTATTTCCAAGTACTTTCTTTCTTCTTAAAGTTTTCTAAGAGAAGCGTCTAATCAATGAGCCTCACTTATTGGCCATAATAGCGCAGAGATAGCATCCACTTGTCCAAATAGAGGCAGCGAAGCATATTCATGAACACTCAGATCACAGCCTTCATAGTGAGCTTCATATTTTAAAATGATGTCTAAATTATAAAATTTAGATTGGACAGTGAAATGTAAAACCCCTTACTAATAGTGCAAGTAAAGTAAAGCAAGATAGCCTATCAGGAAGATCGAAGAGACTCTAAGATAGCAAAGAAAATGTTAGATATTGTTGGGATGTAAGTGAATAATTCATGTGCAATCAAGCCTAGGAACAAAGCTATTATTACAGATTTAGGTTAATCCAGGTATTCCTTAATATTTCAATAGCTTGGAAAAGAAATATACATACATACTACATGCTAACTAGTGTTTACCATAGTATATTGAAGAGTGAGGCATAAATCCAGAAAGCTAAAGGAATTCAAATTGCATGGTATCATGTGCCAGAAGCAAAAAAAAGGGGGGAAAAGGTTGAAATTTATTACACTGAAGTGGAAAAAATGGTAAAATTACAAATTAATATCCTACAGAATACAATTAACCTTATAGAAAATGAACTACATAACCAAGTTAGCTGCTTTAATATCACATGAAAATTTACACTGTCATACATACAGGTTTGGAAAGCTACAAATGAAGAGATATTTTTAATATAAAAAGAAGTGGCATAGACATCCAATGATTTTATTATTGATTGATTGATTGATTTTGAGGAAGGTTAGCCCTGAGCTAACTACTGCCAATCCTTCTCTTTTTGCTGAGGAAGGCTGACATCCATGCCCATCTTCTTCTACTTTACATGTGGGACGCCTACCACAGCATGGCTTTTGCCAAGTGGCGCCATGTCTGCACCCGGGATCCAAACCGGCGAAGCCTGGGCCGCCGAGAAGCAGAACATGCGCGCTTAACCATTGTGCCACTGGGCCGGCCCCTACATCTTAATGATTTAAAAAGTACTCATCAGGAACACTAATTAATAAGCTACAATTCTACTGTATTAGCAAAATAAACATAAATATTAATTTTCCTAAAGGGTTATTATTCATAGATTAAGGAGATTGTTAAGGTTTTGCAATCTAATAACATTATTAATGTCTAACTGAGAATGGTAAAGAATTATGACAATAGTCATCACATAAAAGAGTAAGAAAAAAAAGAAAAGAAAATTAGTTAAAATTGAGAAGAGGACAGATATCTATGCATACAAAGATTTTTCATTTTAGAATAAGGGGCTCAAAAAACATTCCATTAAGGGCTTCCCAAGTTAGAAGGAACATGTGTTATTCTTGATTCATCAATATTTATTCTTTACATCATTTTCACCTATACATTGAGAATTATCTGCCAATCTATACCCTCCTCAAATGAAATGCTTCCTTGTATTAAAAATAGTATTTAAATGACTATAATTCTATGAATAACACTTTCCATTATATACAAATAAATCTAATCACAAAAAAAGCAGTTCTAATTTCACATCTTGGTTACATCCTTCCCTTAATTTGCAAGACATACAAAAATATTTTCTTTACATTCTGACAACAATTCTTAGCCGGGAAGGAGGAGAAATTAATTCAAAATAATTTCAAATAAAGCACAGATAGTACTCTAGTGTTAAAACTCCATACCGGGAGAAGGAACAGAGTGGGGTGGGGAATACTGCAATCCCCAAACTAGTTTATTAGATAGAAAGGCATATTAAAACTTAGCCTGCAGTTATGTTTCAAGTATACAACTTAAAAGAAACACAACCCCAAGCCAGTTTCTATTGCTATCGTGCCCACCAAATCAGATCTGCAAAAAGACCCTTACCTGAATAACAGCACTAAACCAGCAAGTATTACCCACATTCTTTAGTCCAACAGGAGCTTTGTCCTGCCTTTTTCTATCGTAAGGGTTTCGAGAATCCCTCCAAACCTCCGTAGGTGTCCTCTTCAAACAGGCTTTATTTTCCGCTATGCTGGCTTCAAGAACTCTTAAGCCATGGGGAGAAAATGATGAAAAAAAAAATAAAGTATTAATCTAGTGCCGTACCCTAGGAAATAGCATATCACAAACTAACTATTTTAATTACTTAAGCTCTGGATAACGTATTTGAGGAAGTAATATTTAATGCCAACTTTACTCAAGTAGAGGTTAGCTTTCTTTAAGAATATAGCAGCGGCAATGCCAACAGATCAAGAGACATGCAGTTTTCCTCAGAAAAATGAAATTTCAAACACAAAAAGACAATGTTACATAATATAGAAAGTATGTTAAATTATGTCAACCAATTACAAGTTTAGTACTAGGAATATAGCACCTAGACAAGTTTTCTGAGTAATCACTTTATTAAAGTATATATTTAAAATATAACATAATGACTCGTTTTTATAACAATTACTTTGAGTCATCAAGAAAACATCAAAAACTGGACAAACTACACTTTTACTCCTCTGACCATTAATTTCCTTGCCTATAAAAAATGTTAAATAACGTAAACTCTGGGATTCTTTTCAGTTCTAGATATCTATGACTCTATGACAGTTAAATAAAGGCAGAGAATACTTAGTGTTCACTTCTTCACCCAAAAGTTTGCCTAGCGAAAAATCTAGTGAAACAAATATCTACATGTCAGAATAATAAAAGGCTAACCTCCTGAAAATAAACTCAGCCTACAGAATATCTTAAATATATCTAAACGCAGCAAGAGTAATGCTACTTGGCTCAATGACGTTTTTCTTGCTCTTAAGCAAGAAATTACATGCTGGAAAACTGCCTGCTCAAGACATGTGTTACTTAGTGTTCTAAATAAGCCTTAAGTAATATTCAGGTGTCTTAACCCACTTTATGTTAATTACAAAAACCTCAGCAAGAATGAGTTTTTCCAATTTTTTGGCTTCCTGAGATAATCTCATTCATGCTACATCATCTTTATGCTCAAGATTTTGCCCGACTAGATCAATGTCAAAATAATATAGCTATGTTTCTTAATGATGGGGAAAAAGTGAATTGTTGTATTAGCTCTCACTGCAGTATTTGCAACATGACATTAGACACAATGTAATAGGACTCCAAATCATCATTACTTAAAATAACTTATGTGAAAATAGAATAAAGTCTTTCTTTGGGACACAACGAAACCACATACTAAAAGAAAGTAAGTAACAACAACAGTTGTTAAAATGTAAAGGTCAAAGTAACCTTATATACTTAAAAATAAACAGGTTACACCTCTGTCACTTTTAAGTGTGATCCATCATTAGCAGCAGTATTCTCTGCCCCAAAACTAACTCTCACATGCGCCCTCCACCCCTGGGCTTTTTCTCTTAAACTATTTACTACTAAAGTATACCAGAATTTCTTGGAAGGTATTTAGGTAGATAAATTGGGTCAGAAGAAAATCAGAATTTATCTAGAACATCCCACTGTGGCCAGAAAGCAAGTTTTCAAGAACCTAAGGGAAGATAAAAAGTCAGAGCCAACTTGAGAGGCTTCCTACTGTTCAACTGCACAGTTCAGGATAATACAAAACAATAGCAATAATACAGTGGATTATGTACAAAGCAACTAGGTTATGCTCAAAAGAGAAAAGTTAACAGTATGCAAAAGGTCTATGTAACACAAAGACTGCTGTATATAGAAAGGTATATTTAATTTCTTATTGACTTTCACAAACGGGAGTGTTTTCATTTGAAAGTTTTGTTCCTTTTGTAATGCACATGTACATTTAGAAGTTTAAATAAAGGGATCTTATTTGTATCTTGGCAATTCAAGATGAATGAACAAAAACAAGCAATGAGTTCTGGGGGAAGAAGCAACAATACCACAAACAGGAAAGAAGAATTAGTGCCAGAGGTCATACACAAGAGAGAGAAGAGGCATCCGGCAATTGACCAGCACCTGCGGGCATGTACAATCACCATTTAAAAGGAGGATTCTACAACATACTCTAAAAGTATAAACTGGTCAAAAGTCTAGGAAAACTACACTCAATCCTGAATCTCCTGGTGGATAAACCTCTACCATTACATATTTTTAACCTACTATTATAATAAAATACCACTAAGAAATGAACCCTTAATAATGTCAACAGACCAGATCACATCCATCATAACGACCAGGCAATGGGTCACATAGACATTTGTTATAAAAAACATGAGAATACCTAATTTCTACAAAATACACCCAATCTGCAAAAATTAAAATGCATATATGAGTCACACGAAGTAATAACAAAAGGAAATTCAGCCTCAAGACCAGATTGACTTAAACTAGGTCTCATATTGCCCACAAATGTCAACGACCCAACCCAAATCTACAATCCAGACTGCCCTGAGATAATGATATTCTTCTTATTCTAGATCTGGTTAAGATTACTAAAATCCAGGAAGGTTTTTTTTAATGTTTTGATGCAATCAATTCCCTCACCCTCCTTTTCTGCCCCCTCCTACACAGAAAATACACCTCTTGATTTGTATGTTTACACACAAATTTGTACGTTAAACATTACATTAATGGAATGAGCTAACTTACGTCAACTTTTTGGTTCCCTTGCCTAATCTCTCCCCGTAGGACTGGGAGAATGTATGGCCTCAAATGTACTTCCTAGGACCAAGTAGCTTGCCTGCACTGTTTGTTATACTATTCCTCAAAGCAAGTGGGAAGGGAAAGAAGGTCAAGGATATAAATTGAAGATACCATCTCCCCAGCATTCCTATGTACCCTTTTTTACAGAGGTAAAATTAGGTACAAACTGTAATAACTGTTTGATTAGGACTCAAGAGATACATGCTCATTGCTGCTCAAAGTTACCTAAGATACAAAAATAAAAGAATATCCATTTCCTAAATTATATTTTGTGTGTATATGTGTACATATAATTATTCATATAACTCAATTCTGTCATATGGTAAATATCATTCATTATCACAAAAGTATAGGTGTTCAAGAAATAGGTTTATTATAAATTCCTTAGCCACACCATATGGTGAAATTATGGTACTAAACGACGGTGGATGAAAGAATGCCATGACTTTGTGATCTCCTTGATTTAGAGCTTACAACTCATTCAGTTTTGTATCACCGGGGACTTACAACATGCTTCAGTGGGTTTCCTCCTACCGCCTCCTCCAGGATCATGAAGGACTTTACAAACACATCTATTACACTGCACCAAAAATATTTATTAATTACTCAGTCTCTCCCATTAGCATGTGGAGGGCAGAAACACACATCTGTTTCTTCGCTAGAGCTTACATGATAAATATAGGGGCTAAACGAGTGTTTAAAGTAAATGGATGATTAAGATGTTAGATGATGCTATACCTCTCTCATTTTTTAGCTAAAGCCCATCTCCAGCTAAATATTACTCTATTCCCAAGCCCTTGACCCCTTCTATAGTCCAGTACTGGTTTAATGAACATAAACTTTCTATAACGCCAATTTCTACATAAGGGTCCCTTCCCTGGACTCACCAGACTAAAGCCAGTGATACCAGCCAGGCTTTAAACTAGTAAAGAGTATGCAAGAACTATATTCTAGGCATTAAAGCTGCCAGGAGAGAGAGAAAAAAAAAGGAAAAACAAAAAACAATGCAAATCTCAGAGAGCTCAGAAACAGCTTATAACAAAATGCCCAGAGAGGCAACCCCAAAAGCCACAATCAAAAACCAAACCCCCTACACATCACCTGCTTTCTTATCTTCCCAACACTGGTCATGACCATGGCATTCAGCAATAGAAAAAGACGACAAAATGTTTTGTGTCTCTTTTTCTCCCATACTGAATGTTCAGAGAACTTAGGGTAAATGTTCACCTTCCCAGTGAAATTTTATTGCAGTGATTGGGGGGGGGGGGAGGGTTTGCTTGTTTTACTTTGTTTTGTACTGTTATTTAAACCGAATTATAGCAGTAATCTTGAAAACATTCCACTTTAGATTATCTAAGTCCATTTTGGGGAAGCAGCATACTCACTGGAAAACAAGCATTATCATTTAAGCTGTATAGATCATCCAAAAAGAAAAGAAAAAAGCAGGAAGTGAGGGAGAGAAGGAGAGAAAGAGAGTGGAGGGAATCATCTTGTTGACTGCCTTCAAAAAAACCTATTGCGGGACCTGGCCTGGGGCTGAGCGGTTAAGTTCCCGCGCTCCACTTTAGCAGCCCAGGGTTTCGCCAGTTCGGATCCTGGGCAAGGACACGGCACCACTCATCAGGCCATGCTGAGACGGTGTCCCACGTGCCACAACTAGAATATACAACCATGCACTAGAGGTTTTGGGGGAAGGAAAAAAAAGATTGGCAACAGATGTTGGCACAGGTGCCAGTCTTAAAAGAAAAAAAAAAACCTATTGGTATTTTGATTAGATCACACTAAACTGTAAGTCAATTTAAGGAGAACTGATCAGTTTTACAACGTTCGGTCCTCCAATTTGTGAAATAGACTATATTTCCAATCATTACATATTCACTAATGTGTCTCAATGATATTTAACAATTTTCTTGGAGTATTTGCACATTTCTTATTAGATTTATTCCTGGTCTTTAATAGTTTTATGTGTTTTAAATGGTAGCTTGTAAAATTTCACTTTCTCATTCTTTCTTATGCATAAAAATATAATCTTTTTATATTGATTATTAATCAACATAGCTAAATATTCTTTTTTTCTTGGTAGGAGTACTTTAGGGATAATTTACATATAATAAGATATAGAAATCTTAAATGGACAGTTCAGTGAAATTTTTCTAGATATGTATACACCCATGTGACCACCACAGACGAAAATATATAAAATTTCCATTATTCCAGCAAAGCCTCTCATGCCCTTTTTCAGCCAACAGTGCCGTCTTCTCCATCCCTCAATAATCACCATCCTGACTTCTATCACCATAAATTAGTTCTGCCCGTCCTTAAACATCACGTAAACGGAATCACACAGCAGTTACTCTTTTATGTCAAGTTTCTTTCACTCAGCATTTTGCTTTGAGGATTCCTCCACATTTTTGCCAGTACCAGGAAAATGTTTTCCATTATATTGCTTACTATTCCATTGTGTGAATATACCACCCATTGTTTACTATTCTGTTCTTATACTTGGTCGCTCAGTTTTTAGTTATTATGAATAAAGCTACTCTACACTCCTTTCTCAAGGGTCCACACCTAGGAGTGGAAATGCTAAGTCCTAGCACAGTATGTGTTGAAATTCATTAGAAATTCCCAGTTTCCCAAAGTGGTTATGCCATTATTCATTCCTACCAACAGTCTATGACAGTTCCAGTTGCTCTACATGCTCAACACTTGGTATTGTCAGTCTTTTTAACTTTAGCCATTGTGATGGATATACAGCGGTGCCTGTTCTCTAATGAGATGACTTTCGAGCTTGCACTACCCAGATCGCCACCATTGCTTCAATCTATCATCACATCCACCACAGCAACATGTCCACAATCATATACTAAGTACCATTTAAGGGACTCTCTGTTTCTAACATAGAAGCTACCACTGCATGTCAGACATGTGACTCCTGCCAAAAGTTGACCTGTTTCTCTCATGGTGAAGGAGGCCACATTGCATGGGGTGTGGCTGCCCACTCCTGGCAGACTGACTATATCAAACCTTTGAACAGCCCCCTCCTGCCCCAATCCTTCTTAGGACTATCAGTGGTACTTCAGTGTTGTTGACACTTTTTCAAGTGACACTCGTGCTGTTCCAGTCTGATCAGGCAACTCTGGCCCTTAGAACTAATATGCTTCATATTTTCAACCATTCCAGACCACTTGTAATCTGACACTGGTGTACCTCTTACCATAAAAAACACTCAAAAAGGAATGATAGTCAAAGCAGTCAATGGACCTCCTATGCTCCCTATCATCCAGACAACTGGTATTGTTGAGCATTAGAATTCTCCTCATAAATCAACTGTAAAAAGGCTGTAATTGCCTCCCTCACTTACTCCTGTTCCACACATATTCTTAAGGCAGCTCCCCCTCACAGCTGCTTCCCAGGTAATGATCAGAATGAAAATGAGAGGAGTTATGGAGACCAACTTAAAAATTCAGAATTCTACCCTAACCATTCCTGGATATGATGCTCTTTTCTTTCTCCAAAGGGCAACTCTAGGCTGTCCTGGTTGGTAAACCCTCCAGGAGGCTCCCAGACTTAACTCCAGTTCAGATACCTGGATTTCTGTGTTGAACTGAGTGGTCTTAGAATGCAAAGATAACCACTATTTGGTTGAGTACACTGCTCACCTAGTTCCCCTACAGTGGCAAAGTGGGAGGCACAACGAGTCCGTGTTAATTTTATAAAAATGTCTTTGTTCCTCTTGTACCTGCCCTTCTGGAGGAAAAGTCAGGTACAAGTAGGAAATTACTGGGAAAAAAGGTAAAATTACTGGGACACACAGATTTTGTGGCAGGGGAGGCAATAGAAGCACCCCACGTCTAGGGGTGTAGGAAACATGGAAACAGGAGGGATAGTAATAATCTTTGTCTTTCAGAACTGCCCTTGAAACCTTAGTCACAAAGAAAAGTGCCTTGGTGAGACTACCCCACACAGTTTCAGAGTATAAAATTCTGGCAGTTATTTTCTTTCCATTCATTTTTGAAAATCATTTTATTATTTTCATGCGTCTTATTGCTGCGTCAATTTGTTTCATTTGTCACTAACTTTAGGATAATTCCACCTTTCTTCTCTGAAAACTTTTAAGATTTTCTTAGTCTTTTCCTTTTTTCCTTCTTTTCTGCTGTGGAAGATTCACCCTGGGCTAAAGTCTGTCGCCAATCTTCTTCTTTTTGTATGTAAGCCTCCACCACAGCATGGCCACTGACAGAGGAGTGATGTAGGTTCACAGCTGGGAATTGAACTCAGGCCGCCACAGAGAAGCACACCAAAATTAGCCCCTAGGCCACCAGGGCTGGCCCAAGATTTTCTCAGTCTTAAGTGCTCTGGACTAACACTATAATGAATCTGCGTAACGGTTTCTTTTAATTTTCCTGACTGCGATTTGTTGGGCCTCATGAAATTACAGGTTATCTTTTCACTTCTGAAAAATTCTCAGTGATTCTCTCTTTAAATTTTGCCTAACCCACTCTCTCCTCTCCGCGTGTGTAACACCAATTAATGTGTGTTAGACCTACTCACTTTCTTCTCCATATTTTCCATCTTTTTAGCTGTCTTAGAAGTTGGATAATTTCTCCTCACATATCTTCCAGTCTACTAATATGTCCTTTAACTACATCCAATCTGCTATTAAACCTAGGTCCTGTACATTTTTTTTACTACAGTAATTCTGGTTTTCATTTTCAGAATATATTTTCAGTTCTTTTTCAAATTCGTCAGGGCATATTTTCAAGCATTTCTTGTCTCCTTTAAAAGCTAAAGTATAGTTCTATCGATCACCATATCTAAATACATGAGTGCATTTTTGCTGCCTATTATTTTTGCTGATTCTCACAGTGACTTTTTTCCAATTATGCTTGGTAATTTTGACTAGTGGAACTTGCAGAACTTCTAAAGTTACTGCAGGGGATTCTTTGAGGCCAAGGATAAAGACAACTTCCTAGAGAGAGAACGCATTTTTGATTCTGCCAGGACCTATGGACAACACAAATCCAACACCATTTAAAACTAAATTCCCAAGTCGGTATTTATTGGACCATTGAAGTGACACAAATTAGCTGCAAAACATGGTACAACTTCTCAGGGGCAAGTCTCATCACCTCCAACAGCACCCTTCAGAGCCAAGGTAACCATCTTTGTAGTGCTCTAGGAGTTCTGAAAGAGGGGGATACTTCTGATTTACCCTTATTGTGAATATGTCACCCTTTGACAAACAACTTAATAAGGGGCAAGATCTCCTATTAAAGTTCCTTACCATACACAATGTTCTTTGACTTATTTCTTCCACGTTCAACAAGGATATCATAACTGAAGTTTATACACATAAGCCAATTTATATACAAGCAAATATTATCATGTCAAAAACTGACTTTCAGTGTGCTGAACTTACTTCTTTGGGTTCCTGCTTTCACCCTGATTTCAGTAAAATTTTACAATATTTTATATCCAACAGAAGCCACAAAATTCTGGTTGTTTCCACTAGAAAATGTGTCTTAATCTACTATATTTCTTGAAATAGTTGGAGATGTGTTTTTTGTAACGGTTTTAACTAGAACCTAGCCCTACCTTCTATCCAGCTAGTTCAAAGTCATTTCACGAGGCAAGCCATTTTCACAAGAAATATGCCAGAGACACAAACCAGTCCCAATGTAGCTCATTAGTAAATTTCAACTAACCATACTCTACTTGTTCTCTATCTAAGCAATGACAACCAAGAGATAACTATAATATAATACATCCAATGCAGACATTAAGGAGTAATTATATTAAGAATTACACTTCCAAGATGTTCAACATAAAAAATTTTACCATGAAATTTATGAATGCCTAAACACAGGATTGTAAGATATAAAAAGATAGGCTTTATCTCATCTAATTATACATAATAATGTAGTATTCCAATTGTGTGAATTCATATTAAAGTATATCTATTGAAATATAACCACAGTCAGATGATTCTAGGATTTTCTTTTGGCAAGATTTTGTCATATGAACTTGGGTAACGAACAAGTAGTTAAATTTACTTTTAAGCATGATATATAATTTACATCATTTTCCCTTTTGAATTTAGACTTCCAAGCCTTAATAAAACCCATAGAAACAAACACATCTTTGCTAAATGTTTAGCTAGAATCCTGACATTTCCTTTTTACTGATACAATGTGATTTACATATGTGCTTATTAACTGCCTATTTTGCATTTGGCACTTAAATGTAAATTATAAAACTTACACATAACAAAAAAATAACATTTAGCAACAGTAAATTAATATGACTTTTTACTTCTACAGAGTATAATTTTATGTAAAATTTTACAGCATATTACACTATGCCAAATCTCTGCAATGTTATCTACAATGAAAGTATTTATAAAATATATACTATTTTAAAAGTACATTAAAATGTAAAAGACCAAGAATAAAAAGAGCAGTATCTTATTTTCTTTATTTTCCCTCCCTGACCTCCCACCCAACACCCAACCTGTTGCAGGGACAGTTTGAGAGCCGGGCACAGCGCCAGCAGCGGGTGCACACGCCACCTCCATGAGCATTTATAGTCCGCGAGTCTTTCTCTTCCACTGGCTCTGCGCTCTGCTGCAGTCCATTGAGTGTTCATCTTGGCATCTCCACGAGTAGCATCATATCGGCTCCACTAAGGCAGTGGACGCATCAACCTTGGGAACTCTCACCCTGCCCTCGAGCCCCTCCTGGAGCTGCCCTGGGAGCCCCTGTTGTAGGAGCGCCTAAGAGGTGAGACCCTCTGAGCCCCAGGGCCTTCATGGATGGTCGAAACCTCATGGACGTCCAAATGGACATGACTACTCCCCTCTCTATTCCTTCGAAAAAAGCTTTTCACTCAGTGTACTACATCCACACACAGCTGATTTTTTTTCCGGATTTCCCTGCAAAGATTTTACTATGATTTTCTTAAAGTACCGCAGATAATATACGTGTGATCATAAAAGTTCTGAGTCCTCCTTCATTCCTCTTCTCAGACCCCACAACAGTCAAACACAGCCCCATCAGTCCTGCTCCTCCACCTCTGTGATGACCACCCCAGTGCCAGCCCCAGGGCTCCCTGCAGACCCCTGTGAGGCCCCTCACCAAAACGCTGCCCCCTCTTCCCCCACCCCACATTCCACTGTCTCGAAGCCACAGAGATCTATGTAGATAGCACATCACAGGATACCCCCATCCACCCTCTGTCTCCCCTCCAGGTCTACACCCTTCCCTGGTGTCACTCCCCTGCACTACAGAGACATCTATGCAGTGGGCCCTGCTCCCTGCCCACCTTCCCTCCCCCTCATCTCAGTCCTATTTCCGCTGCCCCAGAAGCCACCTCTCAGGTCTCTATACTTCCTGTTCTGTCTGCCTGGAACATTCTGCCCATGACCTCCCAGGCTAATTCCTATTACCTTTCATCTCAGCATAAATGTCACCCACTGAGTATTAGCCTGTCACTGCCCTTACCATCCCCCTATAGGAATCGTCTGTAGAGCACGTATTTCCCTCCTTCGTCTCTTGCTCTTTATGATCTAACCTTGCCCCTCAGTAGAATGTAAGCTCTGGGGCCCCCAGTCCTCATCGGGCTGTTTTCTTTCATGCATCGCTGCATCCCCAACACCTGGAACAGTGCAGAAGACATCACAGAAGCTCCAAGTGTAACAATGAATGGATGGGAAGGAAGGCAATAACACCCTCGCACTTCGGATTCAGCAGAGTCCAGTGTGCTGGTCACTCTCCAGATTCCTTCGGGGCCCCTCTCTGGCCGGCTCTGTGCCCGGGCTGACTCCTCTGCCTGCACTGCCCAGGTCTCTGGGAGGCTCCTAGGCTTCAGCAGGAGGTGGGACGACAGGAGGACAGAGGGCAGGGGCAGTTTTCCCTGTTCCCCTGACAGCCCCTCATGGGCCCAGAGGACACCACTTCCCCTCCTCCCTCCAGCCCAGGGCTGGGAACAGCTTCCCTCCCGCTGGTCCCTGGGAGCCCCGCATCCCTGGCCCTTCCCTCCCCCCTGTCTCAGCTCCGGAAATGGCTGCATCTCAGTCTCTTCATCTGCACCATTGGGGTGAAGTGTTTGTAGTGGGAATTTTGTCGGCTACATCAGGCACCTCTCCTTTTCTGTGTGCAGGACTTAGGATTCTTTTGTGTACATCACGGTGGATTGCATGATCTTTTTCTTTTATTTATTTTAAATAATTTTTCAAAATTGAATCTCTTAATTTTACATTTTCCTTAGGTACTGAAATAGCAAAGTATTCTACATCTGTACTGTAGTTTGTGCATGTCTGTGTGTGTGGGTGTGGGTGCATATGTGATTGCCACCAAGGGAAAACTGCATAAAATGGACTACAAAACATTGAAAAATGTTTTGGCAAGAAACACTATCTTAAACAATACAACAAAGATTTAAAAAATTACAGAACAAAAAACAGAGTGCAAATTATCTAAAATTACCCTCTAAATTAATCTATAAATTTAGGAATAAAGCAAAACATTATGAAATGTGAACGGGAGTATGTTGAAGTCTTTTTTTTTTCCCGCTTTTCCATTGGTTTTTACCAACAATCTAATTCATTCAGGCAAATATTGTCACTTCGCAGATTCCTAATAAGGGCTCAGGGCACACAGAAACAGTCTTTATTGTTTTCTACATCTCTATGTCCTACTCTAATGATGGCTTAATGAATAGTGACCTTTCATTTAAATCTAAACTCAATCCTTATACTGTCTTATTCTAGAGGGTCCAAGGACAGAGAATGCAATTGATAAGCAATGTATTAAATGAAACTTTATTTGAAAAAATATCTTACACATTAGAATGCTTTATCTACTTGAATAAGAATAATTAAGTAAGTAATAGGAGCTAAATTAAAAACAGAAAAAAATCAAAATTCCTTTGAAAAGAGAACACCCGTGCAGATGTCCTGCTGTGGCTGGGGTGCTGAAGGCCCAGCTGCTGTGGATGCTGAGTCAAATCTGCAGGTGACCCCAGGCCCCTGAGGCCTCATGGCAGGGCCATCCTCCTTCCTGGGGGGGTCCTACCGGCCCAGGGGATCCCCCACACTTCTGGGCCTCTGGGGACCGTGGGAGGAGCAGCTGGAGGAAAACTGCCTCTTGGCAAAGGCTGGAACGAGGCCTCCAACATGGCCAGCCTTTGCCTGTTGTGCTCGTTTTCTCTTCTTAGCTCCTCGAGCTTTCTCTCCGCCAACACGGCTGCCCTCCCGCTTTCTTTGGCTCTTTGCATCTGGAAGAGGTTCTCCTTGTGATAGTAGGAAGTGCACGTCTTCACTTCTTGGGCCAGGTCTTCAGCCATCTTCTTGTAGAGGTTGCGAAGCTGGTACGTGGAGTTCATCTCCCAGCACACGTTGAGGAGCTTCTTGTTCAACTCGGAGCAGACCCTTTCCTCCTCAAAGAATTTTCTGTAAAGCGGCCCAACTTCTTCATCATGTAGCTCATGCAGAATTTGAAGTTTGAGCTTCAGCTGCTGAATCTCACCTTCAAGCTTGGTGTTTTCGTGCTGCAAAGTTGCTTCCTCGGTTTGGAGGGAGAGGATTTCTCCTGGAAGCTCTTCCTCAATTTGCTTTTGTTGCTGCAACCATCTGGCTCTTTCCTGATGTTCCTCTTCATCAGTTGCTCTGGAGACTTTAACAGGCAGGCTCTTCAAAGCCTTTTCCAGAAGGTCGACAGTGTCCTGAAGTGCTGATGTGCTCAGGATTGTATTCATCGCTGCCAAGCACAAGGTTCGTAACGGGAGAGGACTGGCCTCCACCTGAGGGCACTGAAGGGCTTCCACGGCTCGGTTCTCAGGTCCGGTATTCTCCCCACATTCTCCACTGACTTCAGCGCGGGCAGAACACCTTTCGCCTGGAGACTTCCCTCTCGTGAAAGTGTGTCCTGTCTTGACTATCAAAGCCACCACCACAGTACATACCAGGATCTCCCAGGGGAATGCAGGGAGACCTGGACCCTGGCTCAAGCTGTCCGAAATCCCCAGCAGAGCACCCCACAGGTGCCCCAAGATCAGCTGGAAAGCGGACGCAATGGCAGGCAGCAGGCCCTCCATGGCTGGGGAGAGCTCCGCAGCTGTGCCTCTGAGTGCCAGTGCCCTGTGGGCCACAACTGACCGCTCGGAACCCTGAGGAGTGTTCCATCTCCAAAGTAAACAGGTGGCTGGAACCAGGGTGTGTCAGTTGGTTGGGGGAGGGGAGGCCAGCCAGGGTCTAGGAAACAGACCCCTAAGTGAGCTCTGAAAGTGGAAGGGGTCTCACTTCTCCAGGCACTGGGGGAGGTGGACAGGGCTGATGGCAGCCTGGCTCTGCCAGTCTAGGCCCACCTGGCCCTACAGCACACCTAGGGGACAAAGCAGGGCCAGGCCACGTCCCTTTCTGTGCACAAGAGCAAGTGATGGGGGCCATCCCTGGGTGAGGCCCACTCTCCTCCTGTTTTCAAGTTTCCTTCTGTGCAGGGACGCCTGGGACTGCCCACACAGCTCCCCAATCTTCCTAGTCTGAGGCTCCCTCTGTCCTTCTGGTTGCTCACTGGGGACAAGCAAGGGCAAAGACTGAAGGGTGTCCCTAAAGGTATGAACTAAGAGACCAGGATTCCAATCCAAACAACTCAAGAGTCATCAATATGAACTGGCAATCTTAACATTTTATGGATTTTGGTTGAGACAATATGTCCTCATTCAATCCAAGTGTTCCTGGGTGGAAGTGACTCTCCTGGGGTGACACAGTGACCAGGGCTCCTTTCCTCATGTGGCCCTGCCATCTTCAGTATAAGCTTCCCAAGGTGGCCCTGAGGAGGGTCCAGTCCACCAAATTGTCTTCAGAGGTGGGCCTCTGGGGATGGCGTTTTTACACATATTATCAAAAATAACTCAACAAACACTTTTTGAGAAACTATGACATTCTAATATGATGATGGGAACATCAATAGTCTCTTGCCCTGTTAGGCTTCATGTTTGGTAAGCAAGAAAGGCACAAGCAAATAATTTTAAAATAACACAGTACTCATTAAGACACAGGTATGCTCTGGGGGCTGGAAAAGCACTTGGTCCATACTAGAGGCCAGGGGAAACATCCTAGAGCCATTAGCTCCTGAGCTAAATCCTACAACGCCAGAAGAAATTAGGCTGGGGATAAAGGCTAGAAGGGATTCCTTCGAAGGAAAAGCAAGCATAAAGACAAAAGAAATTAAATAGCACTGGGTGGATGAGAACTTCAAGCCATTCTGCGTCATCACAGTGTAAAGAGAAAAGAACAAAACAGTAGAAAACGAAGTCAGAGATGCAGACAGGAGTCAAGCCACAGTGTGTCTTCAACTTGGACACAGCAACTGGGTCTGTCTTACACACATAAAACTTCTCCCGATTATCACCTATTATCTGTGTGAAGTAGAAGTATTCCAGGCTTAGCCGACATAAGATCATTTGTAGAGCAAAAATACTAAGATTATCCTGAAAACTTGACATCAACCAACATTAAACAGTATTTAATGCCAATTAATAGCTATAAACATCTATGTGAATGGGTTCTTCCTGGTTATTTCCTAACTTTGAGAAAGTCTATAAACAAAATCAGAAATTCTCTTCCAATACAAGTTAGTAATCAAACTTCTCTAATTGAGAATGCATAAAAATAAATACCTACATTTTATAGAATACAGTTACACCACAATGAGATATGGAGGTAACTGAATGTATTTTGAAAAACTCAGTGCTATATAAGCACAAAGTATTCATGTTATGAATAAAAATTAGTCCATAAAATTTTCCATATGGACCTGTGTGTGCGCATGTATGTGTGCTTATTTTGGGGAGGGGCAGGGATTGAAAGAAGGGAAATTCTACTAAATGGTAAAGCTATCAGTAATTAAAAATACTACTTTATCTTCAAAAATAATACTAAGCCTCTACCAACACTTAAAATCCATAAAACAAATGATTTTGCCCATTTAAAATTCTAGAAATTTTTGTTTCTTTAATGAGTAACACTGTAGCTGTTCCATATTTCAAAACAATGAATACTCCATGAGGTGCTCTATGAAAGGATATACCAATGAAATACAATCTGGAAAAAAATATAATGCAGCTAATTAAAACATGCTCCTTTCAAATACACTAAGAAGAACCAAGGTTAAAGTAGTCTTTTCTTTTGTCCTTTACCTCTGCTTCAACAAAATTAATATATCCCCAAGGAAAATTTTTCATTACATTCCTGTCAAAATATTAAGAAAGAAGTAAACTTACTTGCATCTGCTTGGCTTCCCACACTGATGTATCTATCACTGCCAGGAAGCACGGTTTGGTAGTAAGTTGTCTCCTCCTGCTGAGGGGTCTTGGCATTCTTCGCAGTGAGGAAAGCCACTGCCAACTCCAAGTTTCCATTGCTATCTTTCAAAGATCCAGAACAGAACATCAAATATTTTGGAATAACTCTGTACATTCTCACATGATTTATGTAAGCTTTTCCATAACAACTAATTCTCAAAGCAAAAATCATTTTCAGATTCAAAATCATTCTGTGTGATTCTGATTTTATAGTATAAATTCATCATAAACAAAGAACACCATATCAATGGTAATTCCTTTCTCTATTAATTAAAACTACTAATATAACATAAAAATCAACTCTATAACTAATTTCTCAGTTTTCCATTACTTTCATATCTGCTTAACAAAAGCCAATCACAAACTTGTACTTCTAAACAAATGAACAAACTAAAACATGTTTTCTGGAACTTGCCATACACAAGGATGAAAAATGAATATTTAAAACAGTGCTTCTGCAAATAAGAACAAAAAAAGGTATTCCCTTTAAAATGGGTGCTGAACACATACCTAAAGGCAAACTTAACAAGGAAATGTCAAAGACTTATAGGAAGAAAATAGCAAATGTTCTGAAGCTTGACAGTATGGAGAAACACAAAGAACTCCTAGACAGAAATACTCAATACTGTCAAGATAACAATCCTGCCCAAATTAAATATAAATTTTATGTAGTTCTCATCAAAAGCATACCTGGACAAAATTCTAAAGTTAATTTAGAAGGAAGTAGCTGCTAAAAAACTAAGAATTTTTGAAACAGTAAAATAATAAGAGACCTGCCCAGTTATATCTCTATATTTTCTGTCCAGTTAACAATAAATATAACACTAGCTCTATGACAGCTAGTTGAAACAACATTAGGGAATCCAGGTATTAATAATGGAGTTATCTCTGTGACACAAGGCCAGAACACATTAAGACTGTGTAGGCCTTAAGAATTTTAGGATACGAGAGGAGTGTAATAGGAAGCCAGCCGAGGGTTCTGCCTAGAGATGACCTGGTATGACTTACATTTTAAAAGGATCATTCTGGCTGTGTGTGGAGACTATAGGAGAGAAAGGGCAGAGAGTCTATTATTTGCTATCATATTAAATGTAGCGGGTGATAGAAGGAGAAAGATTAGAATGATTCCAAGATTTGAGGAGTGAACAACTAGAAGAATGAAGTCCCCAACCCACCTCGACTCCAACTCTAGGAGCTGCTGAAGAGATAAAGTAAGAGTACAGTTGGAAAAGCACCACTGCTTTCACCTTTGTTATCTGTCACAACCACTGTAAGATTCTCAAATGACTCATCCAAAATACAGGTATAACATATCCCATAGTTAGATAAGTAAACTATAGTAAAACAACTGGCAATAACAATGGCTAAGATTTACTGAGCAGTAATATGTGCCAAAACATGTGCCAAGTACTCTTCACAGACTACCTCATATAATAATTAGCTGACTACAACAGGGACTTACACAACGCGAAGGTCACTTACTTTGCGAAGCTAAAAATAGATGCTCAAAATAAATAAAAGTGCTGAAATCAATCAACGACATGTGGTTCCCAAAAGTAGACTCCATATCAGTATTTTACTGAGAGACTCAACTCATTAATAAACCTCTTACAAATTTATACCGGGCAACAGTTAAGGTTTAAGTACACTGTTTTCACTTCCAGCTACTGAGAACTGAAATGAAAGTTAAAAAAAAAACTAAGGTCACACAGCTTACCTCAAAGGAAATGTGGACAAGAATTAATTGGATTAATTCTTTACATTTATTTAAACATATTCTACATGTTTCCCAAGTCAAGAAAAAGAAAAGTGCCCTGACAAGGTACCGAGTGTAGTGTCACACTCACTGACACAGAATGGAAAAAGCACATTCTGAAAATAGACATGATTTAGTCATATTTATCACAATAAAGAAAGGACTAGTGGGGCCGGTCGAGTGGTTGAGTTCGCGTGCTCCACTTTGGCAGCCCAGGGTTTTGCTGGTTCGGATCCTGGGCGCAGACATGGCACCGCTCATCAAGCCATGCTGAGGCAGCATCCCACATGCCACAACTAGATGGACCCACAACTAAAAATACACAACTATGTACCGGGGGGCTTTGGGGAGAAAAAGGAAAAATAAAATCTTTAAAAAAAAAAAAGAAAGGACTGGCAATCATCTAAACATCATCATATAAACTGACATACAACACATTTGTTTCCTCCCTAAATGCTTACAGTGGCTTCATAAACCCTGCATTAATGCTCTAAACAGTACTGCTTCATCACTGTCCTGATGAGGCCAAAACGAAGCAAAGCCTCTAGTGAAAGCAGAAATTAAGTGTGATGCTCTGGGATCAGGCCGCTTGGTTTCTATTTCAAACTCCTCCACATACCAGCTGTGTGATCTTGATCAAGTCACTTTAACCTCTGTTTCCTTATCTTTTAAAAAGGGATGAAAATAATACCCCATGGAGTTATTAGGAATAGCACCTAGTACTGTAAGTGCTTACTAAGTGCTTGTTGTTATCACTACTATTATGAGGATTATGATTACACTCACCTAAAAGATAAATTGCTTCCAGACACAAATGAAGAACTTTTGTGTCAACATCAAAAATTACATAATTTTGTCTCATGGAGCAAATTCCAAAGGATTGAAGCTGTGTGTATGCCTACAGTGGCAAAAAGGCTCTCACTGCTAGCCTTTGTAGCTATATATATATATAGTTTTTGAACATCTTTCACTCGCTTGATCTTTTCCATGTGCATACCCACGTGATTTAACTCATGTGAGTGCCTCTGTGTGGAAATGAGGGTACTTCATAAGATACAACAAAATGATGCATCTTATCTGTTGCATATACTCAAAAGTTTGATGTTCAATGTTCTTAAGGTAAATTACTTGAATGTTAGCCAGTTTCTATTTCTCCTTCTTGGAAGGAAAAAATGTAAGCTTTTGACTCTCTATTAATTTTCTATTTCTCCCTCCTCCTCCTCTCTCTACTCTCCCGCACCCTCTGCCCCTATTTAAACTCTAAAATCATGGTTCTTGAGTAAAACCAGCCATTAGCATTTGGATTCACATCCCCCTATTTTGCATGAAAAGTGTTTCCTATGGAGAGAAGTCATCTGTCACTCCAAGGTATGCTGAAAGCTAACATGCTCAAAATTGCAGTATATGTTAGCTAAGGCTCTTACTTTATACAAGTTCTTTCCTATATCTCTACTACTACCACACAGTATAACTAAAAAACTCAACTTTCAAATATGGCAGGCAGTAGAGATGAGGGTGTAACACAACTGTAGGTCATAAAACAGAGGCCATACCTTCCAAGCTTGCTGTAGTATCTGGGCATCGTTGATCCCAGTAATTTCTCTCAGCTGATTCAAAAATGTCTGCTGGTGCTAGAAGAGAGGAAAAACCAAAATCATTTCACTCTGAAATCTGAAAATATACAAGGACAAGAAAATAAATGACCTTTGGGCAAACAAACAGAAAACAAAATAAACTAGAGTAAAAAAGAAAAACAAAAACAGGGGCAGGCCTGGTGGCACAGCAGTTCAGTTCCTACACTCTGCTTTGGCGGCCCGGGGTTTACTGGCTTGGATCCCATGTGCAGACATAGCACTACTTGTCAAGCCATGCTGTGGTAGGCGTCCCGCATATAAAGTGGAGGAAGATGGGCACAGATGGTAGCTCAGGGCCAGTCTTCCTCAGCAAAAAGAGGATTGGGAGCAGATGTTAGCTCAGGGCTAATCTTCTTCAAAAAGAAAAAAAAACAAACAAACTTGAGAGAGACTGAACAAATTTCATTCTTTTAGGAAGAAGGAACCATGCTGTGGGGAGCCCTTATTCCATTTTCATGTTTCCAAAAGGGAACTTCTACATTACTTCCCAAGAAGAAGTCTTACTGAATTAACAATTTCTGGTCCATTCTTCACCACCTCATTTATGCCACCCAACAAGAAAAGGAGTGGTTAGCATGAGGCTAAGCCTGAGAAACTAAGGAAAACAAGTATCCATTGGGTTACTTTAACTAGGGCATGGGACCAGTGATGGAGATCGAGGCAGCTCTGGTAATCTCTCCCTGTCCCTATGGACAGCCAGCATCCAGGCCCCTGGGATATGTGAAAAAAGACACGCTTTTGGCAGGCCATGCACTAGGTGAGTATATTATATCACTGGCATCCTACGATCTGTCTGAGGAAAAAGAGGACCATCTCATCCTCCCATCCGTCATAAAAGATCCTAAACAGAACTGATCATTTGCCCCCAGTTGCTTCAGATCTGTTTACAGTCTACTGGTCTATGTACCATATAATCTATTACACTCTACTGGGGGGATAGCATCCCACTACCAAACCCTTCCCTGAACTTCTCTAATTAAGAACCATGCTCCTCCCTACATCTCTGTATTTCTCAAAACAAGTTCCCAAAAACTGTAAGACAGCACCACGACATAATGCAAGCTCAAGGGATATGATCTGGAAGACAAGTCGTCACTAGAATGAAAGGATCTGCAGAAATCTTTCTTGAAAATGTTTTACAGTCATCTCAGTAAGAATTTTATGGGGTGAAAGTTTAATGAGAAACAGTATAGTTACACAGTTTCAAATTCTTCCTACAAATTATAAAGGGAGAAAAAGTAAATTTATACTGAAGAAATCTAACAGATACCAACTCAACCAAGTGATCAGAGCTAATATTACCAATAATGGGACTGACAGTGTGTGCCTCTTGATATGATATGATACAATACACCAAGAAGACAATATCACCTGTGGTTTTCCCGCCAAAAACCATAACCTGAATCTAATCTTGAGGAAGTATCAGACATCCAAACTGAGGAACATTTCGCAAAATAATTATTGTGTTATCTTCAAAATGTCTATATCATGAAGACAAAGGACAAGTTTCCAGATTAAAGGGGACCAAAAAGGCATGGTAACCAAATGTACTGCAGGAGACCACATTACATCTCAAACTAAACGCAATACAGGATATTATTCGGACAACTGGAGAAAGACGAATGCGGACTGCTTAGTAATGATATTTTATTAATATTAAATTCCTGAATTTGATAATGCACTATAGTTATTTAAGAAAATATCTTTTTTCTTAGGAAATACACCCTGAAGTATTTCAGGGGGTAAAGGGACATGATGTCTGCAACTTACTCTCAAATGGTTCAGGAAAAAAGTTATGGGAAGTTCTCTGTACTAATTTCGCAACTTTAAATTTGAAATTACTTCAAAATATAAAGTTTTAAAATGTTATGCATACAGATTTGTTGATGTCAGGATTGTAAAATGTGCGTTTCAAAACATGCTTGACAATTTAAACATGCATAATGTATATACATTCAGAAGTGAAGGGTCCTAAAGAAATTACAAAATGAAATGAAAAAAATAAATAAATAAAAGCAATTTGAAAGTCAGGTTTGAGAGAACATAGTCGAGATATCTTTTACAAAAGCCACACATATAAGTTACAAATTATATTCAGCTACATGTAACAGAGTCCCATCTAAATAGTAGCTTCAACATACTGCCGTGTCTTTTCCTAATATAATTAGACTGGAGGTGGGCAGTCCAGATCTGATAAGGACAGCCCACAAGATATCAAAGATCTAAGCTCCTTCTGTCTTCCCACTAAACATTCCTATATATGACATTCAGCAAGTGTCTGTCACTCCATGTCTCCTCCTCCAGCATCCTGTCCAAGTTCTAGGTAGGACAAAGGGAAGGGCAAAGGACAAAAGGTGTCTGCCAAATGATTCTGCCTTCTTTATCAAGCCCTTTCTGGCGACTTCCACTTAAAGCCTCAGGGAACAGAACAAAGCCTCCTGGCCACTCATAAGTGCAAAAGCGGTTGGGAAATGTATTTTTCAGCAACGCAAAAAGCCACTCTGAAGATGAAATCAAGGCTCTGTTTGTTAGGGAAAAGAAAGAACGTATATTGCATAGGCATTGGCACTATCTGCCATGCCATCAATGAATTTTCATTTCCATAGAAATCTTATTAAAGAGTTGAGATAACCAAGACTATCTAACAATAAAATAGATAATAAAGTACATAAACAAGGTCATATAAATGCCAAGAAGAATCAAAATAGTTGAATAAAAGAACCAAATTGCCAAATTTCCAGGGCTGAAATACAAGAAAAATAAAATTCTTTTTAAACTTGTCAACTTTTCTACTTTCTTTTAAAAAGTTAACAATAACTAAGCAACAGAACCATGACTAAGTTACATAATACCCAACATTACAAATTAAAGATGTATAAAAATTTTACAGAAATTCCCCTTATCTAATTCAAGGCTTTATTTTAGTGAACATAAAATACTTGAAAGATTTTATAAGCCTGTTTGCAATTTCACCACCACCAGCACTCCAAACTCCATCCTTTACACAGACCATTATTTTCCTCAACTGTGAATTATTCAATCGTGCATCGGGAAAGACTATTGAATACCCCAAAGAAACTACTCATTTGTACAAACGTCGCTGGCTGTTATTTATAATGCTAGAAAAATGAAAAAAGATGCAAATGTCCTTCCACTAAGGAAGACATTCTAAACTTTAATGTACAGAAGAATGACCTGATGAGTTTTCTAATAATGATGATTCCCCGGCCCCACCCCAGAGACTGTGATTCCAGGAGGGTGTGAGTTAAGGCTAATAAATCTGTATTTTTAATAAGCATCTCAAAAGATTTTGATACAGATGGACAAATCCAAACAACTGTATATTTTTAAGTAGTGAATCTATATAGAAGGTTATCTTTACAAAATCGCATTAAGCTGAAGTGGTAGGATACAAAATAGTATACATATACATTAATGACAAGATGAAATGTAAATACAAATGTAAAACCCAGAAAACATTACAGGGCCTGTGTTAGACTCCCAATTCTCCCATCTCTGCTCTCACACCTTTTGCAACTTTTCCCTTTCTCTCACTAGAGATACCATATATTTCCTTGCTGCATTGAGGAGCTTGACCATGTGACACACTTTGACCAATGACATAATAGCAGACAGCATGCAAGCAAACATGAAATGTGCTTACATGGTTGGGCTTGCCCTCTTCATCTTCTTCCTTAAGAAGAACATGACCTGGGAAGCCCACTTGCCCCAGAAGAATGAGGCGCTTGTAGAGAAGAGCCACTCCAATCAACCCACAAATCTGTGAACGTGATGATAATATTTTGGTATGTCACCAACTTTTGGAGTGAGCTCTTATGATGTTAGTTGACCGATACAGAGTGCAATAAGAACACTGAGTATTTTATCAAGAAAAGCAACATCTTTGAAATTTTGTTATGGTTTGGTAGTTTACCATCTTTCACGATTAAGTCAGCTAAAACCTAGGAAAAAAAATAATCCAGATGTATCTCTAGCATAGTTTTATGACCGCATGAATTTTGACTGAAAATGAAACAATGAAGAGAAAAGGATTAAGGTGCCAAAGAAGGCTGAGCAGGAAGGAGAGAAGGTGAAAGAACTTTCTCAGCTAAGTTACCAAGAAATGGGAGAGAAATCGAAAGAGGTGACCTATGAGAAAAATTCTCAGTTTATGGCAGCAAAACCACCTCATTTGTAAGGTTTTCCCCTTTGTTATTGGCATCTTACAGCTGTGCTTTTCCTGTCTTTGAAAACCTGCACCTTCATTTCCCGTAATCATATGTTTTTATTGCTGTTATTTCTGTTGTGATTAAGACCCTGGTCTTTCTTTCAAGGTTTGCACTTTCCTATTTACCAAACTTCTGGTCTGTGATACACCCTGATCCTCAACTGAAAATGTCCTGCATATGATTCTCTCCTCCTTGACTAGCAATTTGGGATCCAAGGTGGATCCAACCCACTTGCATGTCTAGAGCTCCTCTTCTGAGCTCTGAGGTCTTCCTTGTACAGATTTCATATCTAATAAGCATAAGGAGGTGGGTGCAACATATTCACACTTGTTAAAAAGAAGGCAGCAGGGGCCAGCCTTGTGGCCGAATGGTTAATTTCACTCGCTCTGCTTCAGCGGCCTCGGGTTCGCAGCTTCAGATTCTGGGCACGGACTTAGCATGGCTCATGAAGCCATGTTGTGGCAGCAACCCACACAGAAGAGCTAGAGTCACTTACAACTAGGATACACAACTGTGTACTACTGGGGCTTTGGGGAGAAAATGAAAGTTGGCAACAGATGTCAGCTCAGGGCCAATCTTCCTAAATAAATAAATAAGGAGACAGCAGGCCCAAAATGGAGTCACTAATGTTAAGGCCCCACAGTCAGAAAACCAAGACTTAATACCTAACCTAATTTGCAGTTTCAACTCCCCAGGAATGTAACCTTGGACCAGTCAACACAGAATTTCCTGGTCAGCCCTAGTGGGTTATCCACTGACAGACCACTTCCATTCCCCTTAGGAGGGCAACCTTGCCTAAAACAATGCATTCTTTGGTAATAATTGCCTTTTGTCCCCTCCCTCTCTGCCTTTAAAATCATTTCTTTTCTGCAACTCTATGGAGCTCCTTTCTATTTGGTAGACAGGATGCTGCCTGATTCATGAATCGTTCAATAAAGCCAATTTGCCCTTTCAAATTTACTCAGTTGAATTTTTTGTTGTTTAGAAGATTTGGTGGCAGCAGCAGAACTAAAGGAGACTTCCAGTGGCATGCAGGGACAACAAGAAACACAGGCATGGTAGTTGCAAACCCGTTTTTGAGTTCACTGTCTTTCTCACCATTTCCAAGGGCTGTGGGTAAGTTCCCTCTGGGTTCTGAGCTCGGCTCTCTTTGCACTGAGCTCCCAATCTAACTGGCTTTCCAGTTAGTTCCCCATTTGTCTACAATCACTAGTTCCACGTTGGGAGCTGCTAGCAGTTTGGACCACAATTCCCTATTTGATTGGAAACTCTAGCCCTTGGTTATGTTTCCAGATTCCGTGTTGGGAACTGCTGGTGGTTTAGTCTGCAGTTCCCCATTTGGTTGGGATCCTTCCCCAGATTCCACGGTGGGAACTGCTAGCAGCAAGTGCACTTCCCCATTTTTTTGGAATCAGTCCACAGTCCCCATTTGTTGAGGTCTGTTGGTTCAGTCGTTCCCCAGTCTCAGGTTCCAATGTTGGGAACTGCTGGTTTTGCACACAGGGCCTTTTCTTGGCCAGGAACAGTAACATCTCTTGGTTACTGCCGAAACATTAAGGTGCACCTGTCTGTCTTGTTTCATGTAGACAAAGGCTAACGGGAATCTCTGAAGTCAAAAAATCACAAAAATCATGGGCACAGATCAAGTATTTAAAGGCTGTTAGAGAGTTCATCACCTAACTCAAAGACTCCTGTCAGGAGAAGGTGGTCACGGAACAGGTTAGATTGACACCAGGCCACCTGCCAACCTCAAGAAAACTTCCATGCAACGAGGTATACTGTAAAACACACACAATCCTCAACCCAGCAGCACACTCTTTTTACACATTAATTTGGCTCCAAAAAACCCAAAGTCTTAGCTAACGGGATCTTTAAATTCTAAAGAGTCAAGCATGCCACCTTCTGGCACACCTATTTATTTTATGGCTAAGAACTATGGCCCAATAATAAATTGCTCAATAAAGTCAATTTGACTTTTTAAATCGACTGAGCTGAATTTCTTTTCCTTGTTTTCTTTTTTGAGGAAGATTAGCCCTGAGCTAACATCTACCACCAATCCTCCTGTTTTTTGCTGAGGAAGACTGGCCCTGAGCTAACACCTGTGTCCATCTTCCTCTACTTTATATGTGGGATGTCTGCCACAGCACGGTTTGATGAGCAAGCGGTGTGTAGGTCTGTGCCCAGGATCCAAACCAGCAAATCCCAGGCCGCCAAAGCCAAGCACGTGAACTTAACTGCTGCACCACCAGGCCAGCCCCCTGAGCTGAATTTTTTGTTGTTTAACACACTGCTCAACCAAGAAGGGCAAGGCACAATGTTCAAAGAGATTCAGTGGCTTGCAAATACCACAAAAATCAATAAGGAACAATCCAAGACTACCTACAGACCTTCAGATTCCTTCTTCAAAGTAATTTTTACTACATGATGACATCCTTAAGTGCCTACTCTGTGGAAAAGACAGTAGTATACACTCCAGGGAGAAGGAGACATCAGTAATTTCAATATAAATTAAAGATCAGAGGGTTTCATTGAAATTCTTTCCTCCCTCAGTTGACCCTACTTAATGTTGGGTCTGTTTTAAATCTGTTTCAGTAAAGACTGCAGAATATTTAACATCGGTATAACTTTTTGAGGATCAAAAAAAGGGGATCACTGGTTTAGGCCAAGGAAAAAGATAAGCAATTATGCTCTTGCTGTATGCCAGACTCGCTTTAAGTGTTCCCAGCATATAATCTCATTTGACACATGCAAATGTGCACATGCACACACACCCTCTAGGAAGTTCCTCTCATTTTATAGCTAACGGGCTTCAAGAGATGAACAAGTGCAGAGACAGCAATGAAAACAGGGTTTCCAAATCCCACAGCCCATGTCCTTTCCATATTTTCTCTCCTCTACGGTACCTGATTTTGAAGATTAAAGATGCAGTAAAAAATGTAAGCGGTGGAAAAATCCCCTACCATGTTGATGTAAAACACTTAGATAGCGGTACGAGAAGACTGGAGCACTGCTGACTAGAAGGCAGGAAAGCTTTCTGTGTTAAGGGGTGAATGCCTCATAAGTCAGTCATTGGTTCCTTTAACTGCATTTCCAAATATAAATAAAACTTGGTTTAGCGCAAAAGAAACAAAGTCAAAGGTCTCCCTCTTCAGGGGAAAAAAAGGCAACTCTTAGAATGACCTCTAAAAAAACTTCCAAATTCTCTTAGAAAAAAGAAAAAACCCCAATGAGATAGACAATCCCAAGGCATTCTTAAACTTCGAATCATATACACTAAAGACTAAAGTATTTCCGGCACTGAGTGGTAAGCAGGTCAAAGTTACCTATCAATGAAAGGATTAATAACACCACTGCCTTTAAAGTACATAACCATACACATCTGTTTCCACAAATACCTTCTGCGTCTACCTGATAACACTAAACTGCCCTAGTTGGTATTATCTCACCATAACAAGAAATCCCCAAACTTCGTTGACAGATAATTCCTAGTACACGTGTCCTTCGAATAGCTCTTCGTAAGCCCCAAACCTGCCCCTGGCCAGCTAAAAGCTATAAGCAAAAAACAAAAACAAAAAACTTTTATTTCACGAGCCTTGTCTTTTATTTTTATCTCTCATTTTAAGGAGGACAACATGATCTTTCATTTCCCTTCCCATGTAATATTCCGTGAACTCTCTGAGAATTTTCCTGCAGTACAATCCTTATCATGGCCTAACGGGATGTCAGCAGGCTGCGGCTCTCTCTAGCCTCACCTTGCACTACTTTCCCATCTTCCTCTTCCCTCTAACTTTTATTCAGGGTCTACAAAATACCACTCTGCTTCCTAATTCAAAGATCTGCGTATATTCAGTTGCCTTCTGCTAAGGTTAGAGGTTCTCCTGGCACTCACCACATTATAATAATATACTACGGTTAATCACCAGATTCTAAGTCCAAAAGGAGCACAGTCTGTCTATTTCACTCATCACTGTATTCCTGGCAACTAGTACCAGTGCTGGCACGTGGTAGGCACTCAATAAATATTGACTGAATAAATGAACATAGCAGAGTTTACAGAGGGTAAGTGGACTAAGTCAGATCACAGGGCTTGAACTCATCCACAAGAAAGAGGTACTAATTACTGGAGACAGGAACAAGAGGCATACCTAAATCAGGCCCACTTACTAAACAAACTTTCTACACTCTCCTACAGTCTATCTAGAATTTCCCAGAAGGCTTCCTTTCTTAGTTCTGGTCCTGTCAATCCTGCTTGAAGGTGAGTGTACAGGACAATATTATTGAAATTCTCCACTGCAAATACCCCAAAGAGCTATCTCATGAATGGCTGGGGTACCTTGTACTTCCTACTGGCACAGAGCCAAGGTTTATCTCAACCTTTTTGGGTTAACAGCACGTCAGTGTTAAAGTAAATTAATCATATATCCCTCTGGGTGTAAAAATCTGAAGATGTGCTCTTTTTTTTATATAAATGAAGCAGGTAGTTTTTGTTTTTTTTTTTAAGATTGGCACCTGAGCTAACAACTGTTGCCAATCTTTTTTTTTTTTTTCCTGCTTTGCTTTATCTTCCCAAACCCCCCGTACATAGTTGTATATCTTAGTTGCATGTCTTTCTAGTTGTGGGATGTGGGACGGCGCCTCAACGTGGCCTGACGAGCGGTGCCATGTCCGCGCCCAGGATCTGAACCCTGGGCTGCCGCAGTGGAGCACCGAAACTTAACCACTCAGCCACGGAGCCAGCCCCAAGATGTGCTTTTTCATACTTCACTATTTACATTTAGACTTAGAAATGCCAGAATTTCTGAATTTAAAAAACCCTTTCCTACCTTTTTACAGAATCCCAGAGCTACAAACAATCTTTAAGCATTCACATAATCCAAAAAAAAGAAAAAGGAAGAAAAGTAAAGAAATGAGATGCTTTACGGGAAACAGGTAGCAAAGAGCAATGGACATAGTTGGTCCTCAGTAAATGTTTGTTTCCATCCTTCCTCACCTCAGAGTTCATACCCCACCTGCCACCTCAACCCTTCAACCAATCTAACATCCACATAATGTCCATGCCCCTAAGAGAATCCCCCATCCCTATTAACTAGTAGACAAAAGAATGCATCAAGTAGAAACTCTACATGCAAAAAATATTGTTTCACTGCACTATAAGCTAAGTCCATACAGAGGAAAAAAGTTAACCATACATGCAAAGTTCTATCCTAGAACTCTCATTTACTATGCACTTATTAAAAGTATATAAAGCACCAGAGATTTCATTATGTAGGCACAATTGATTGAAATTATTGGCCACTGGTGACTGAACTCACTCTCCAGCCCCTCTCCCCTCCCTGGACTGGGGAACTGGCTGAAAGTTCTAACCCTCTAATCACAGTGGTTGGTTTTTCTGAGGTCCAGCCCCTTTCCTTATCTTGTCCTCCAACCAGAAGTTTTCTCATTAGCATACAAAAGACAGTAAATTTCAAGAGTTACAGGAGCCTTGTAACAGTGACCAGAAAAAAGGACTAAATAGTACACATTGGTGTACAGTTGGGCAAAATCCTCTAACGCAAATCCTGTTTAATAACAAAGTGTTGAATATCTCGTGTAATTTATTGAGTATCGTACTGAAAGCGAAACACATAATGGTTTATGGGTTCAGGACTGTTGTAAGTGTTATCAGCCTCGTGATCGCGTGGCTGACTGGGAGCTGTGGCTCGCTGCCGCTGCCCAACGTCACAACAGAGGAGTGTACCACATACCGCTAGCCTGGGAAAAGATCAAAATTCAAAATTCAAAGTACAGTTTCTACTGAATGCATTATCAATTTCACACCAATGAAAGTCGAAAAATCCTAAGTAGAAACATAGTAAGTTGAGGATCATCTGTATCCCACTCTACACTAAACCACACAACCTGTTCAGTTCAACATTCTGCTTGAGAGATACAGCAATAATTACAGCACATTTACAGTAGTCTCCCCTTATCTGTGAGAGATACGTTCCAAGACCCCCAGTGGATGCCTGAAACCACAGAGAGTAGCAAATCATATATATACTGGTTTTTTTCTATACATACATACCTATAATAAAGCTTAATTTATAAATTAGGCACAGTAAGAGATTAACAATAATAATAAAATAGAACAACTGTAACAATATGGCATAATAAAAGTCACCCAAGATCTTAACAACCTCAGCATAAGATTTTTTTCTTTTCTTGATTAAGTTGAGAACTTTTACCTTTTCACTTAAAGCTTCCCTTTGGCATATCTGAATTGCATCATCACTACTCTTGCGCTTTGGGGCCATTATTAAGTAAAATCATGGTTACTTGAAAACAAGCACTGTGATACCACAACCATCAATCTGATAACCCACAGCTACTAAGTGACTAGAGGTGGGTAGCATATACGGTGTGGATACGCTGGACAAAGGAATGACTCACATCTCAGGTGAAATGGAGTGAGACTTCATCAGGCTATTCAGAATGATGCACAATTTAAAACATGAATTGTTTATTTCTGGAATTTTCCACTTAATACTTTTGGACCACGGTTGACCGTGGATAACTGAAACAATGGAAAGCAAAACTGCGGATAAAATGGGACTACTATACTGAGGTATAGCAAAAAATAAAAAAAAGTTTTAAACTATGATCAAACCTGAAGGCACATCTGTGAAAACTACAACAAAAAGGCTGAGAACCCCACTCTAAGACAATGGCTGTCAACTGAGTACCAGGGCAAAGACGTAAAGCGGATGACAATGGCAATAAAATCTACTCCCAAACTTTAACAATAACTATTACAAGAATATCCTGATGCACATATATTAATTTCCTTGGCTGAAGTTGGAAGTGCCAAATTAGCTTCTGTAAAACACTACCATTCTGTTAAAATTAAGTTAACCTTATTCTTCCAAATTTTACTAATTTTTTAGTTTTGGTTATATCTAAGTTATTAGTTGGGTTTTGGTCTTGGTGCATAAGAGCTATATAATAAAACAATAAATTTATGCCTCGTTTACGTTTACGCACACTTCAGTAAAACTATAATGAAAAATACTTTAATTCAAGGGAGAGTCCCTGAGACCTATTTTAAAAAGTCCCAATTCAAGGATAAAAAATATTGTCATCAGGTGGAGCATTAATGAGGAGGAGGAGAAATTTTTCAATACAGTTGCTGGTTCTCCAATCATGAATTTGGACACCTATGCAAACAATATGCCCAAACTTCAAATCCAAGTGGAATAAGACAAATACTGAAGGCAAAACAAGAAAAAGACTAGAGGACAATAAAAGAGAGTATCTTGGGGCCACCAGGTGGCATAGTGGTTAAGTTCAGCACTCTGCTTTGGTGGCCTGCAGTTCAGTGGTTCGAATCCCAAGCAGGGACCTACACCCCATTCATCAAGCCAGGCTGTGGCAGCATTCCACAGACAAAACAGAAAATTGGCACAGACGTTAGCTCAGCAACAATGTTCCTCAAGCAAAAAGAGGAAGATTGGCAACATATGTTAGCTCAGGGCCAATCTTCCTCACCAAAAAAAAAAAAAAAAAAGAGAGAGAGAGAGAGAGAGACCATCTTAATGAAAGAGTATGGAAGTTCAAAGAATAAAGAAAACTAATCACATATGAGACTAAATTGAAATGAACTTCTATTCATGAAAGAATAGCATAAAGGGAGTAAAAAGACACCCTGAAAATGGGAAAAGATATTTTCAAAATAGCTAAGTAGAAAATAAAAATTATCTGTAGACTAAAGAACTCCTTCAAATCAAAAAGGAAAAGGTAAAACCACCCAAAAGAAAAAACAAACAAGAGAAACAAACGTAAATTTCACAAAAAAACTCTCAAAGGTCCATAAACACATAAAAAGATAAGCAAATAGTTTACCAACAGTAGGATGGTTAAGTTCTGGTGCATCCAGAAGTAAAGATGAACTATAACACAAGAGTCATTTATTTCATATAAACCTGAACTCTTCCACCTCAGAGCACACACAAAAACAGACTCCACATAAATTACAGACGTAAATGTAAAAACTAAAATGATAAAACATTTTAGAAGAAAACACAGGAAAAAAGCTTTTGCAAATTAAGTTTCAAAAATTTGTGAAAGCATTAACCGTAAAAAAAAAAAAGTGGTACAATGAACTTCACCAATGTTAAAAAACTTGACTTCATAGAAACTAATAAGAAAATGAAAAGAACCTACATGCTGAGAAAAAATATATTTATAATTTATAACGACATATTCAGAATATATAAATCCCTGCAACTCAATAACAAGCTATATCTATAGAAGATATAACAACGGTCAGTAAGGAAAAGACAAAGGCAGCAGGTTCCCAGTACCTCCCGGCCACACTCCCTGACCACCTCCCACCCTCGCTCCCCCTCGCCCCCACAGAAAGCCCCCTGAGGCCCTAAGACAGGCGGAAGAGGAGGAACAGAGGCACTGTTAGTCAGCCCCTCCCTTCGCACGTTAAACCCAGAGAGCTCTACCCTCTCTTCCAGCAGTGCAAGGGGTATGAAGGGTCCCTGAGCACCACAGGCACAGCCAAGAATGCACAGAAGGGCATTCACTTCCATCCAAAAACTGCAGACCCTGAGTTTAGAATTTGCCTGAGGCAACCCCCAAGATGGCCAAGTAAGCTAATGGCAACATCAATGTTCACAGGGCCCTAGCACCACACCTCCTCGCACGGGACCCCAGCCCTTGGCGGGCTACTCTGATCCCCACGTCCCCAGAAGCCTGGGCCCCTAGCCAGCAAACATCACAGAAACCACAAAGCTGACTCCAGCCTGAGCTACGCCACCTTCATCTATCCAGCCACAGCCCCACAGCGCAGACGCAGTGAGCCTTCCCTCTGACACCAGCAGCAAGGACGGAAATACTGTCAGTTCTGTTAGTTCCGCAGTCTTATCACCGACTGGAAGTCCCCGCTCTACTGGGGAAGAAGCCCAAAAGTCAGTTCTGAGAACCTGAATGATGTGACCAGAATAGGCACAAAGAGTGTCCACTGACCCCAGGAGGCCTGTGCAGAGAGCTGTTCCGTCCTCCAAAAACTGGGAATTTTAAACCTGAGGCAGTGGACTGGGCCGAAGCTGGGTACCTGAGGGTCACTGTAGATATTAAACCAATTTGCCGTTTCCTGTTTAACTTGAGGGGGTGACTCAGGGGTCTCGAAGATTTGTGAGTTTGTTTTGTAGAAGAAGGAGAATGCACTCAGCAGCCATGGAATTGCGGAAGTCAGATTGTCCAGGGGCTTTCCCACCTTCTCATTTTGGCCAATTCGAATAAAATCTGTCTCCATCTACAAACACCAATGTCTCAGTGTTTGGCTTGCTGTGCATCGGGCACGCGAACTTGAGATTAAGAGGTGTGGTATCACTTCTGGTTTCCTTTCAATCCTCTTCCTTGGCCTTGTTCTGCCCCAGAGGCTTTCTGTAAGGCCTAATGAGAAGAGTGGGGCCTACTTGATGAGAAACGCAGACCAGCTCAGATGCTTCAGTGGAGGACACAACAAGCCCCACACCTCCAGCCCAAACTCGCTTCTGTAGCTCCACCTCAAAGAAATCAAACATTTGATCTTGCATGTATTCTGGTATGAATTATAACACACCAACTTGTGTATATGTGAGTGGTTCTCATGTTACTGTTACCATAGTAACAGATCCTGGCCACTAATGGTTCTTCATTCCTGGTCCCTCTCTCCCTACTCCTCTACATCCTTCCTGCTTCTCTGAGGACTTAGCTCTCAGCTCGAAGCCAATCCTGCCCTCAGGCCTAGCATAGCTCGCCCATCCCACCCACTTCCAGGCTGAACAGCACCAATAAAAACCCAGCAAACAGGAAGTGTTTTCCTTTCCAGTTCAAAACGAGCTCCTCTTCTTTCTGATTCTCACATGGACCAGAAACTGTAAGAAAAGTCTTTCTTTGCCCAATTGCTTACCTCTCCACAGTTCCTCCCACCTGCCATTGGTCCTCCAGGCCCTTTCCAAACTTCCAAACCAACTACACTGTGAAAGTATTTTATACCCTGTGAACAAAGTATACATCATAGAGATTTCTCTTATGCGCACAATTAACTATCTAAGAGATTAACTCAATGCTAGTTTGAGGTATGAAGAAGAGAAAGGCCTTCCTTCTTCAGCAGTGAGCCTTTTTATCACGTATTAGTTTAAAAAAAATAAAATGAAGAAAAAACTGTGCAATTTCATTTTGTTTCGAGAGCATATCAGTACTTGCTCCTAAAATGTTTTAACTCTAGCAATATCTTCAACTTTTTTGCCATTTTCAGACTTGGAAGAACAACTAGCTATTGTTATTGCTAATCCTTTAAGAACATAAAACTGGAAAATGTATGAGAAGCAATATTTAAAAATCATCCAAAAATGGCCAATAAGCACCTGAAAAGACTTTAAAACCATGAGCCATTAAAGAAATACAAATTAATATCACAATGAGGTACCACTATATACTCGCTAAGATGGCTAAAACATAAAAGTTGACAATATCAAGTGCTGCCAAAAATGTTGACCAACCAGAACTCTCATACATTGCTGATGGGAATGGACAGTGATACCACCACTTTAAATAACCATTTAGCAATATTTCACAACAATTCCACTGCTATGTATTTGCCCAAGAGAAATGCAAATATGTCTACTCAAGACTTGCTTACACACATACATGTGCCAATATTATTCATAAAAGCCACAAACTGGAAACAACTCAAAAGTTCACCAATAGGTACATATTTACACAAGTTTCAAAATATTCATATAGTAAAATATTACTCAGCAATAAACAGGAACAAACTACTAGCATGCAATAACATGGCTGAATCTCAAAAACAGTTTCCTGAGCAGAAATGTCAAATGCAAAAAAAAAAAGAAAGGAATTTTTATGATTCCGTTTATGTGAAGACCTAAAACAGCCAAAAGCGATCTACTGTGATAGAAATCCAATAAGTGGTTATCTGGAAAGGGAGGGTGGGGATACTAAATGGGAAAAGTGATGCAAGAAAATCTTCTGGAGTGTCAAAAATGTTCCATATGCCAAAATTCATCTAATTAAAACAGTTTAAATGGGTGTTTTCATTTTATATTTTCTAAATTACACTATGGTAACATCAACCCGGAAAAGTCAAGATAGCAGCTAGAGGGATGTGGAAGGAAGGGACAGTTCGGATGAGGCACAAAGAAAACTTCTGTAATAATAAGATGTTCTATTTCACATCTAAGGTGGTACAAAGGGCAGTAATCTTATTACGTATCTCTGAGGTATACATAAGTTCTCATATGCTATGTTTCTCACACACACAAAAATCTTTCAAAAATGATTCACACACACAGACCCCAAAAAGAAAAGAAACAGGGAGACTGCAACCTTAGCATGTACAATAGCTTCCCAACTCCCTGACATATGATTCAATGAATAAAAAGACAACTAACTTTGCCCTATTTGGGTTCAGGGTTCCAGTGTCCCCTGGGCACCTGAAGCTTTGGGTTTCCAAGAGATGGTGGCCATGATAGCCTGATGGAGGCGGCATTTCCCTTACAACAGAAAAGCAGGTCAGTGTAAGTACACTGATGGGGACAAACACTCGAAATGTAAGAAAGCCAATGTGTTCAAAGAGACTCTGCTTGCGTGTTCAATTGGGTGTACTGTAATAATTCAACCTCTGCAATCAATTCACACAAGTGCTAAGGCACTCTCATCTTCAAGAATACTTTCAACTAGTGCTCCTCAAACTTTAAGTGCAGAAGAATCACTGATTCTTGTTAAGAAAGTAGTCCAACCATCAGAGTCTTGAAACAACAGGTCTGGGGTGAGGCACAGAATTCTACAGTTTTAGCAAGCACTAGAGGAAATGAAGATAGTCCACAAATCACACTGTAAGAATAAGCTCTGATCTACACCTGTTTGAACAAGGCTAAGGAAACAAGGAAAACGTACGTTTTAAAATATTCAGTGGCTCGAAAGACCAAGACTATAAACAAAGCAGATAAACTGTATTAAAATAGTTAGTCAAGGAGGAAAAAAGAGAGAGAAAACTTAGAAAAATTACTTACACAAGTTTGCCAAAATAAACGCCAGAGGTCATTTCATAAATTCAACTTTCACATCATCTACTTACCCACACTGCATAGTGACATTCCAAAACTGGCTTTCAGAGGCCAGATTTGGTCTTTCATAAACAGGCATACCTCAAAGATATTGTGGGTCTGGATCCAGACCACTGCAACAAGCAAATACTGCAATAAAGCAAGTCACACGAACTTTTTGGTTTCCCAGTGAATATCAAAGTTATCTTTACAGTATACTGTAGTCTATTAAGTGTACAAGAGCATTATGTCTAAAAACACAATGTACATATCTTAAATAAAAAATATTTTATTGCTAAAAATGCTAACCATTATCTGAGCCTTCAATGAGTCATAATATTTTTGCTGGTTGAGGGTCTTGTAAAAAATACAGTACTTGAGGGCCAACCCAGTGGCATAGTGGTTAAGTACGCACACTCTGCTCTGCAGCCCAGGGTTCACGGGTTCGGATCCCAAGCACAGACCTGCACATCGCTCATCAAGCCATGCTGTGGCGGCATCCCACATACAAAACAGAGGAAGACTGGCACAGATGTTAGCTCAGCGACAATCTTCCTCAAGCAAAAAGAGAAGACTGGCAACAGATGTTAGTTCAGGGCCAATCTTCCTCACCAAAAAAAAAAAAAAGAAAAAAAGAAAAAGAAAAAACCCCCTGCAATATTTGTGAGGTACAATAAGGCAGAGCACAGAGAAATGAGGTATGCCTGTATAATACAAATCAACAATTATTATGAGCTATGTCACCATACACATCACTTATATTTGCAGGAAAAAGGCAGGCCACTGCTGCAAGTCAGTGCTCATGGTGTCAGGGACTCACTGCTCCAAGGAACTCAACGGTGGGGTCAGAAGCATTTAACTGTTAAGAGATGCAATCACCAACCAACCTGAAGCAGACTGAGCCCCAGCACAAGGGCGAGGCCTATGACCTTTGCCTCATTTTTAATGCTAAAATATCCGCTCTGGGAGGAGCTTAGGCCTTACTGCCTTAACCTGCAGTGTTTGTGGAAGCATGTTTTCTAACTGAGCCTGCGCAAGCGAATACCCACCTCTCTGTTTTGAATATTCATTCTCATCCAAAATAAAAGGCCCCTGCTTCCCTTTGTTGGGGATGCCATGACTTTGGAAATGATTCTGCGTGGCCTCCTCTTTGCTGCAAACATGCCCTACTTTGTGTGACAACTGCTTCTGGTGGGGGTCTGATTCAACTCGCCAGGAAGGAACCCACTTGGGTTTCAGTAAAAATGGTAGTTCTGTGACATTAGAGAGTAAGTGTGTGTGTAGTGTCAGGGGAAAGACTCTTGTAACCACTCTTACACTAAGCATATCAGGGCAGAAATGAACGATTGTGAAGTGGTCGCTGGGAAAAGAGAGAAAGGACTGCCCATGATAAAAAAGAAATGCAATGCCTGACTTTAGAGGCCCTAGGATGACAGAGAAATGGCTGACAAACCAGCTATTTCCACACCAGGATGCCTAGAGTGAAAATTTTCACAAGAGTCACCAGAACTCAAAGGAAAAAGTACGTGCAAGCATCAGAATTTAAAATACTACAATATCTTTTAGTTCTTTAGAAATAGAACCCTCTTTATAACATACGAGTTTGTACAACTAACACGTGTAAATACTTTAGAAATGCCTTAGGTACCAAAGTAAGGAACTGTCCTTTAAAATCAGCAATAAGACAATATCTACTATTACTGCTTCTAGTCAGTATTATTACTTCTTAGACGTCTCATCTAGCACAACAAGAAAAAAATGAAATTACAAGCATAAAAATTGGAAATAAATAAAACTCTCATGATTTACTCACAGTATGATCTTTTACAGAGAAAATCCAAAATCATCTCTGGAAAAGTGTTAAAATAGAAAAATTTAGCAAGGTGGCTTGATATAAGAGCAACATACAAAAGCCAGTTGCATCTGTACACACCAGTAACCAATAACAAATATTTTAAAACTCTACATATAATTGTTATAAGAAATTAGCAACTATCTAGGACAAATGATGTGTTAGAATTCTACAGTTAAAATTAAAACTGAATAACAGAAATGAAGAAAGATCTAAATAAAGGAAGAAGTATACTCTGTTCACAAATAGGAAGACTCAATATTGTAGAGATGTTAATGATCCCAAATTGGTCTAAGATTCAATGGAATTAATAAAAAACTCCAACAAGAGTTTTTCAGAGAACTTGGTAAGATTATTCTAAAATTTCCAAGGAAGAATGAAGTGCCATGAAACCTTGGAAGAGGAGGAGCCCACTTACTTTTGCAGTAGTAGAGATCATTATGAAGCTACAGCAATGAAGACAGGATGCTATTCACAAAATGGATGATGAAACAAAACTGAGACAACAGGGGGAAAAAAGAACACTTTACATAAAGCTTCTGTATATGACAGAGATGGCACGTCAGTTCATTGAGGGAGAGCATTAACTTTTCAATAAGCTACGACTAACAACAATAAATCATATACATAAAAATTAAACTGGATCCCTATCTCACACCAAGTACAAAAAATAAGTAAAGATGGAATAAGGTTTAAGTGTTGCAAACACATCTTTAAACTTCTTAGTAGAAAACAGAGGTGAATATCTTTTAGATATAGAGGTAGAAAAACGTTCCTAAAGTTAAAACAACTAAAATTAAAAATGTATACCTTCAAGAACTCATATAGAGATGCAGTAAAAAGAAACCAAAGGGAGAATGAACGCAGGATTCAACATGATTACAATCTCAAATTAAAAGAGAGGGATGGGATAAGGGGGACTATGATTAGATATAGATTACCTTCAAAGTTGCAGCTTTTGTTTTAACTAGGGGGTTCATGTGTGTTTATTATTAAAAATTGATAAGAAATTTCATAAATAAACATTTTCATGGACAGCTATTATGAACCAATGTTTATAATTCTATTATTATTATTATGCACTTTAGAACCAACTAAAAATGTATACTATTAAAACAAACCCCCAAAAGATCTGACCACCTATGGAGGCAGTAAATATAGAAGTAGCATAGATGATCAAACTGAAAAGTTATCTGAGCATATAGGACAAAAAGGGAGAGAAAGAAATTATAAAATAAAATTTGAAGCAAGGAAAAGACATGAATGGTATCTAATATTCAAATAATGCAGTTATAGAAGGAAAAAAAAGAATACAGTAGAAGCAATAATTTTACTGAGAAGAACACTAACATTTTCAGATCAAAAATCCTAGGCAGAACTGTTAAAAAGATAAACACACCACACACACACACACACACACACACACACACAGTGAAATTTCTGGATTCCAAAACCAAAGGGGAAATGATACAAGCTTCCACAAAGAGTCAACAACAATAAAAACAAAGAGTAACATGAAACAGTATTATACTATACAGAAAAACATATAGTTAAAATAATTTTTAAAAATTAACTGCTAATGTGTAACACAATTAAGTAATATTTTTGACACAAGGTACACCCTAAGAAATTTAAAATGTCATCATTTAGAGAACAGATGAGTGGTTACCAGAGGAGAAGGGGGTGGGAGGAGGGCCGAAGGGGGAAAGGGACACGTACACATGGTGATGGATAAAAACTGGACTGTTGGCAGTGAACACAATGCAGTCTATACAGAAACAGAAACAGAGTGATGTGTACCTGAAATTTACACTATGTTGTAAGCCAATATGACCTCAACAAAAGAATTGTTTTTTTAAGAAGTCACCATTCAGAATCACATTCAATATTATCCCAACAAAATCAGGAATGCTGTAAATAAAAATAAGCTAAAAAGTTTTATCTTATTGAGAGCAGAGGGAAGGAGGGAAAGCTAATTATCAATTTTTGACTCTACCAGAAAAATACGTTTAGATATATTTGTTTAAAATTAAAAGAGCAGAAATGAGAAAGCGATTTCCAAATCATGACAGGCTGTAAAAAAGAAAGGGTAAGGGAGGTGACACAAGGAAAATCTGATCAATCCATGAAAACTGAGCAGGCTGGTTCAGACCCTGGGCACAGACATGGCATCGCTCGTCACGCCATGCTGAGGCGGTGTCCCACATGCCACAACTAGAAGGACCCATAACTAAAATAGACAACTATGTACTGGGGGGATTTGGGGAGAAAAAGCAGGGGGGAAAAAAAAGAAGACTGGCAACAGTTGTTAGCTCAGGTGCCAATCTTTAAAAAAAAAAAAAACTGAGTAGGGAAAACAAGACTAATAAACAGAAACTCAGATGACAATAAAAAAATTTATCAATTATCACCATATATGTAAATGATGAAATTCTACTAAAACACCAGCAAAGACACACAAGTTTGGATTAGATCCATTAGAAATACAAAGAGAATTTGATGAAATTATATTAAAAGTAGAGATATCACATCCCTCAGAATTTAAGAGATAAAGGAAAAAAACATGAAATATTCAAATCACACTGTGTTCATTTAATATACAAATAAAGAACTCTATAACTTTTTCTTTTAAGATTTTACTTTTATTTTTCCTTTTTCTCCCAAAGTCCCCCAGTACATGGTTGTGTATTTGTAGTTTTGGGTCTTTCTAGTTGTGACATGTGGGATGCCACCCCAGCAAGGCTCGACAAGCAATGCCATGTCCGCACCTAGGATTCAAACTGGCAAAACCCTGGGCTGCTGAAGCAGAGCTCTCGAACTCAACCACTAGGCCACGGGGCTGGCCCCAAACTCTACAACTTTCAAAGAATACCCATCCTTTTCATATGCTCCTTAAAACCTCATGTACATAAGAAAATCTTTTTCTGTGTGTGTGAGGAAGATTGGCCCTGAGCTAACATCTGTGCCGATCTTTCTCTATTTTGTATGTGGGACACTGCCACAGGCTGGCTTGATGAGCAGTGTGCAGGTCCATGCCCAGGATCCAAACCCACGAACGCTGGGCCACCAAAGCAGAGCGCACAAACTTACCACTACGCCCCCGGTGCTGGCCCCAAGAAAGTCTGAATAAATTTCTAAAACTATTATAAATCATGTTCTCTAAACACAGTATATGGAAACTAAAAGTTAACAATTTTAAAAATGCAACATCTTGGAAAGTAAACCAAAAAAAAATCTTTTAAAGAGTGAACAAAAAATAAATTCAAATTCAAAACAAAACTGATGAAAATCCACAGCCCAAAATGTTTTTCATTAAACATGATTGGAAATTCACTAAACGTTGAATATAAGTATAAAAAGAATAATAACCATCAAAAAGAGTAGAAAGGTGGAATTACTAAAGAAAAATAAAAGTAAATTAGAAGACAAAAGTTACAAATGAAACAAAGAGCTGAATTTTGCAAAGACCAATAAAATAGATCAACTTCTGGCAAACACCACTGAGAAGAGAACAAAACTAACAGGAATGAGAAAGAGATCTATCTATATACCCACAGATTTAAGAGAAAACATCAGATCCATATACATACCTATATGGAGAGAAAGCTAAATGAAATAAAATCCACATCTAAAAAACAATTTTAAAATTGACACTGGAAGAGGTAGAAAACCTAAAAAAAAGATAAAATTTGGAAAGTTCATCTAAAATTTGCTCTAAAAAGTCAGCCTGATATAGTCATATTCATCAACCTTTCAAAGTAGCAAGTACTTAGACTGAATGACAAAAAATGCTTAAATGTCCCCAATTTTGAATGGTTTAACCCAATCCTACATTAAACAATTCCAAAAACATAGGAAAACACAAAAAGCTTTCTAATAATTTTATGAGTTAATTTTACCTTGTTACCCACTTACACAAAAGCAAACCGTGTAACCAATCTCATTTAAGAATACAGATATTAAATTCCAGATTAAAATTTAGTATATTGAATTTGGAGGCATCACGACTACATGAGATTTTACCAGAATGCAATCCATCATAATGGGGGGCTCGAGAGTCTCACAGCCCTGAGTTAAATCCCACCCTTCACACACACCAGCAGTGAAATGTTGCTTTAGTTCTTAGCTTCTCTAGTACTGTTTCCTCAATCACAATATGAAGGGAAAAAGTAGTGCTCACCTAATAAGGCAGTTAGGAAGATGAAATGAAAAACAGTCTAAAAAACTCTCAGCACAATTCCTTAACATCGTACATAGTCAATATCCCATAAACGTTATCTATTACAATTGTTGCTCTTATTACAATTCCTTAACATAGTACATAGTAAATATCCCATAAATGCTATCTATTACAATTGTTGTTCTTATTGACACATAAAACACCACATCAGTCGTTTCAACAACAAAAGAAGACATTTGATAAAGAGTCAACATCTAAATCTGATTTCAAAATATTTTTAAAACTTAGGACTATAGGGAAATTTCCATATCATAATGAAACAATACATACAGACACTAACATCAATCCTAGTAGTATTCTGCAATCTTAGCTAAAGCAATAAAAATAGTAAATGAAAAAATAAATCTGAATATTGACAAGGAAGAGGTCAGAATGATAATTATTCACAAATGATATGGACTGTATACACAGAAAAGTAAAGAAAACTCACAGAATATTTATCAGATCTGATGAGAATTCATTAAGGCAGCTGCATACAATGTTAGTATACAAATCAAAATGAGGTGAGAAAGGGAAGGAATAGGTGGGAATAAGCAGCTGGCTCCCCATCTCTCTGCCCAAACGAAGGCATATGCTGATAACAAGATAACCAACTATTTAGTACTACGGAATGTCAGTTGTATATAATGTTTACAGCAATTTACAAAACGTTAACTGTCCCTTGAAAGGCTCTACTTTATTTCTATAACTTTAGATGATAACCTCAATTAGAAAATACTCCATTATTTTAACTAAGAAATTTACTCTGAATCCAGTTTGTATTATTTTTCAAGTTTTGTTTTAAACTCTTAATTTGGTTAATCTGTGATTGGTTAATCCTGCCCACCTAACCCCTCCCTCCCCCCCCCCGTAATTAACTGAAAATTGTTGATCCATAAAATTCCTTCTGCTGCCATCCCCTACTATTTTTTTTTAAACTCCCTGTCTGGAATAAATGTATGCTTAGCTCCACCGAACACGCAGATCTAAAAAAGTTGCTAATGTCTAATCATACTAACTTTAAGGCTTTAAAAGAAGATTCAGAGGCATTTAATGACTTGTCCAAGGTCACAGAAAGGTGATACAGATCCAACCATCTTTTCACTACACTGCCTAAATTCCAACAGTTGTCCGCAGTCTTGAGCTTTCACCGTTTCTCAATAATCTTAAATCTGAGATTCAGTTAGGGAACTAAAATAACTGCTGCACTTCTCATTCTTCTTAGAAAACATTCACACACTGCTTCACTCATCAAATATTTACTGAAACGTACTATGTGCAAGGAACCAGGGTGAAACAAAACAGGCAAAATACCTGCCCTTAGGAACTTTATATTTTATTCAACTCAGAAAGATACATTTAATGTAAATGGTATCCAGCTCACTTCACGCTATAAATTAATTTGGTCCCTGGGACGAAGCCATCTATTGCTGCCCTCAAGAATCCTCTTTGGGACCTGAATCTAGGTATCAAATTTCTGAGATCTAAAGATCCTGCACTTAGGTAAATATTAAGCTCAAAGGCTGAAGACATGTTCAAGACCAAAATTCTGACAGGATTTAACTGCAGCTAATCTCCCCCCAACTCCACCTCACTTGTCTCCTTTAAACCTCAGAAAAGCAGCTCTCTGCAGTTTTATTACGTGTCACAACGCCCGGCCACGGCCAAACTTCAGCCATCACGCAAAGAACACATCAGAGGAAAAGACAGCCCCTCTCCTTACAAATATACTGTGACAAGCTACCTTGCAGGTGAAAAGGGATCTATGAAAGTTCTGCGGCACGCTTTTTTTAAATAAAGGATTATTATATTATTTTATGAAAGAGTCATCCTTCTGGAAGGAAAAAAAAAGAATCTTGAAAATATAGGGAAGCGTTCCAATCCCCAGAACACAGCTATTCACATGAAACTAATGTTGTACACATACATACACACACACAAGTATTTTGAGGAGAGCAGAAAATAGGCTCAATTTTGGTTATGCAATATGCACTAGTTACCTCATTTGACTGACAATTCATAAAGTTTCTAAGTGAAAACAGAGAGTTTCACTTTTGTTTCTTCTAAAGTTTGAAGTTTACTTCCTAGTTACTAGCTTAAGTCCACTTCCTAGTTACTAGCTTGGTGGATTTAAATCTACCAACTTATTTGAAGTAGATGGCTTAAAGTATTTATACCCATACAAATATTTTTTAAATAGTTCCAATATGAGTAAAAATATAATACTATGTTAATATGGAAAGCAAACAAATATATTGTTTCTTTTTAAAAAACACATAAATACCTTGATGGAAGTATAAAAATACATGCATTATACTGCTCCAAAAATATTTCCCCCCTCGGGCTGGCCCCATGGGGTAGTGGTTAAGTTCCGGCTCCACTTCCTTCTGTGGCCAGGCGTTTGCAGGTTCCTATGTGGTCGGCGACCTAGCACCGGTGGTCAGGCACACTGTGGTGGCATCTCACATGACAGAGAAAGACTGGCACAGATGTTAGCTCAGCGACAATCTTCCTCAAGCAAAAGAAGGAAGACTGGCAACAGATGTTAGCTCGGGGCCAATCCTCCTCACCAAAAAAATTTCCCCAATACCAGTGAGACGATCTGACACACACACTGAAAACAGCAGCACAATGGTAATACTTTGGATTAACAACTACTGCCTTTGTGTAAGGAGGAGTTCATTAAACTAGGAAATTAAACTTGATGGCCAAGACCACTTTCAGTAATTTGATTCTCGATCCTACAATTTTATGCCTAAACTTCTGAAGCAGGCAGATCTGCATTATCTGATTCTATGTTAAAGAAGTACTCTAGTCAAAACCAATTTTAAAAACTCACAAACTTCTTTCCACTGTTCACATTTAAGAGATGCGAAAAATATGAGCTACTTTTCCCACTTTGAAACAAATTGGCTGTGTGGAATAAATACTCAACACTGAAGACAACTATCAACAAAAATGATACCAAATCTATTAAATATTGCTTAGCATACATATGACCACGAGATCCTGCTTTAAGTATTAACACTTTATCACATACTCAACATCAAAAACTAAAGTTTAAGGTATTCAAAGTAGAATAGAGGGGATTAGCAGATAAACTGTTCTAACTCCCAATATTAAATCCAAAATTATTTCCCTGTAAATAAACTGCAGCCTGCAATAATCTTCTAAATTTAACCAGTAACAGTTAACTAACACACAAGAGCTCCAAAATCAACTTTCCCAAAGTGCCTAAAATAACAATGCACTATCCTTGCTTTCCAAAATTCTTGAGCATCTTCAATTACCTCAAGTACTACCATAAAATTCTAAAAATAATCTCAAAGCAGAAAGTTAGCAGGCTGTGAGTATATACACAGTCCATTTTAGGACAGCAGACCCTATTCGAAAACCAAGCACAGGTAGGAGATAACTATGCCAAAACTACAACAGGGTGGGGCGCTCGTTACTCACCGATAAACCAACACGGCTTCGGGAGCTGCTCACAATAAACTCCAGTTACCCCCGTAACCCCAACACGACTAAAGCAATGTTATCCTTTTGCCCAAAATGCTTTTCACCCAAAAGACAAATAAGTCATAGCCAACTACTCTTCAGGATATGGTGCAAGCCATGATAGTGCACTTGACATCCTGAAAGCAAAATCCAGAACAAAATGAGCATTTCTCATTACTCACTATAAAAGATTTGAAGCTTCAAAAACAGATTTTTTTTTTTTTAACTTAGGTGAGTGACCATTCGAATGAGTGGCTGAGTCAAGAGCAAAGGGTAAACGATGGAACAAGGTCAAACTCAGGGGACAAAAGATTCCTGGAGTAAACATGGCCAGAAAGGTTTCCCTTCTTAAGGACAGTTTCTATACTCAAGGGGGGGAAAACGGGAAAAAGAAACAGAAAGAGGAAAAGGAACCAACCGAACCCTCTACTTCCACAGAGAGTCACCTGGTAAACGGACCTGCCCCGCCAGGCAGGCAATTCGGTCCTGCTGGAGACCCTTTTGCAAAGAGCAGGCCCAGAAGACTCCCACCTTCAAAACACAAACCGTGCTCAGCAGGGATGACCAGTGGCTATTCTATTTTTTTAAAAAGGAAGGAGGAGCAGGAAGTTTAATTAAGCAGCCAGACAGAGGAGTGTAGGAATGTAAGGGTCGCTCCCAATAAAGACCCGGCACCGTCTGCTCCAGGAAAACAATCGGCCAGAAGGGAGCGGATGGAAGCCCGCTAAGTGCACCCCGATTCCCACACGCAGCCCGCCCTGGGAACGACGCCCCAAAGGCGGCGGGGCGGGGGGCGCGGGGAGGAGGCCCTGGCGGCGGGGCCGGGGCCGGGGCCGGGGCCGCCTCACCTTCTGCGCCGCGCTCTGCTGCAGCACGTTCTGCTCCACGGTCATGGCCCCCGCGGCGCCGCCGGCCCTGGCTGCCGCGCTCCGCCGAGCTCCAATGCGCGGCGCGGACGGCCGGGCAGGACAGCGCCCCCGCCAGCCAGGCGCGAAGACGATGGCGGCCGGCGTGCGCGGGCGCCGCGGGCGGGCGGCGAGGCGCCGACAGCGAGGGCCACGGCGGCGGCCCCACGACTCCGCCCGGCCCGCCTCAGAGCGGCTCGCTGGCCGCGGCCCGGGCCAGGAGCGGACGGACGGCGGACGCCGGCGGGGAGCGAGCAGGGCGGGCCGCGTCAGGCGCGCGCTCCTTCGCCGGCGGCTCGCGGGCCACTGCGGGGCAGGGAGAGGGGACGCAGGGAGCGGCCGGCCGGAACGGCGCTGTCCTCCTGCCGCCGCGACTCCTCCTCCCTCCCAACCGCCGGCTCGGCCCCCGCCGAGCCGCGCCGAGCCGCGCCCCGCCCCGCCCCGCCGAGCCCCGCCCCGCCCCGCCGAGCCCCGCCGAGCCCGCCCGCCGGCCGCCCTAACCCTACATTGTGACCCGCGGGGCGGGGAGGCGGGGCGGGGCCGCCTCGGGGCCCCGCCACCCGCTCGCGGCTCCGCCCCCGCGCCGCGCGGGGCCCGGCGCTCCAGCGATGGGGCGAGGGCGAGCCCCGCGGGTCCGGCCTCGGAATCCCCCCTGCGGCAGGTTGCGCGACGCCTGCGCTTGACTCGGCGAAGCTCCAACCCGAGGCTGGAGGGCAGCTTCTTCCCCGTGCCCAGGACTTGTGGGATCGCTGGCTTTCCGAACTCCTCCGCGACAAAATGTTTCCCTTCAGGCCCAGTAAGGTCCCCAGACCTCGCTGGGTCCGGAACGCCGGCTCGTCTCTGAGTCCTCTTCCCTCGCTTTTCTAGGAATTTCACAAGCCATCAACTTGCCTGACAGGAAAAGTCAAGTGCGATTTATGCAAAGGGCTGTCCGAAGTTCTTATGCTGAAACGTACTTTTTTCCTTAACTAATTATTACATAAATGAATACTGACATTCTCCGTCTACTTCATTCATTCAAACATGTGCCAGTCACTGCTAGGCTCTGGGGAAATAAGATTTATTCCCGGAGATTTGATACAAGTGAAATATGGTCTATACAACAGGCAACATTACAAAGTTTCACGGCCTAGATGGTACAGAATTCTAATTCCCAGTTGCCAATTATCAGTTAACCACCCCGCATGGAATATTTGACTCTATATGGAATTATAGAGAAAACCTAACCTTAAGAAACCAATCTCTGGCCTCAAAAATATCTCGAGTTTCACAGCTAGTCCGGGGATAGGAGGTGAGGGTGCGGCTGTGGGAGGGGCGGAATAATCAGTGCACATTGTTACAAATACAATATCACATATGCTAATCCAGGTATATTTTTTAATCTGATGACAAGAAAGCAAGCTAAGAAAATGATCATTGAAATATTGTCTGGCTTTATTTAATCTTCATGGATCATTGTAACTCAAGGCTTTGTAACAAATCTGTGCGCTTTACGGCCGTCTTGGCTGTGTACCCTAGATATCTTCAACCACCTTTTAAGACCTTTTTCATTTGATTTTAACAAATTGCAAATTTTATTTTATCGATACCTTATGCCTTTGCTAGAAGAATTTGTAAAGTTGTGAAATGGTTGGAAACCCAGAATTTTAGGAATAATGCAACACTCGTGATAGAATGCACAAATTTTTATGAGAGCACTGAGACCCAAAGAGGGCGACTTGTCAAAGGGAGCATACCAGAGTTCATTTTTTCTCATTTATAGCCCAAAGTTCTTTCCAAAATATCGCTTCACGTTTCTCTGTATTTTAGGTTTAACAAAAAGATCTATCCAGTTCATGACATTTGAATTTAAGAAAGTTAAATGTAACGTAAAAATCTAGTAGTGTGGTTTAAAAAAATATTGCCAGATGCTAAAGTTTAGTTTCAAGAATTTGGCAATAAATGTTCCTCTGAGTTAAATTTTTTAGTTCCATGAAAAAAACTACCTATCAACGCTCACTACATAATCATCAAATAAAGCTCTTTATCGTGTAGTCATACTTGCCCGCATTGATATACCTTCCCAGCTTGCTTCTAATGATTTTCTACTTATTTTTATTCTTTAATATTAACTGTTCTTTTGTAAAACTTCGAGGAGAAAACTTCAAGTTTCCTTGTAGACAATATTTTTTAGAACGTGTACAATTGGAATGAATTGAGGATGGGAATTTAAGATAAAATTGTACATAAGACCCATTGCCAGATATCCTAATTGCCAGACAGCAATGTCAGTTTTGCTGCTCATGAGTCAGTCTTAATATGTATGGCTGTTGGAATCACTTATTCTCAGGACATTACTTAATAATTCCTAAACTGTTGCCTTATTCTAGGTTGTTGACACTCAAGTAAACAGGTAAAGTGGTAGATCTCATATAAAATTAAAAATATAGTTCTTAACACCAAGTCTATTTTTCTATTTTGGATCAAAGTGATGTTTCTAAGAATATTCAGTGTGTGCCTTGTATGTGAACCAAGGAAACTGGTATTCTTCTATCTTGGCTATTCATTTCTTTTTATTTAGAAAGTTTTGAAAAATCCATTTCTGGACACCAAAAGTCTAACATGTTGCTAAAGCACATTTGTGAGACATAAATAAGAGAGAAACATTCAATTCATAGTGTAGATTGGAACAATTTCCATGACAAAAGAGTGGTTTTTAAATCTACTTTGAGGAGGACCAGAATTATTTTCCTTCTTTATGTATATTGACATTCTGGGATAATTTTATTTCCACCAATAAGGGAACCATAAGCAATCATTCAAAGAGGAAGTTGCTGTGATGTCACCATTGTGATAGAGATGTCATTCAGTGACAAGGTGTTCATAGATGAGAACCTGTAAGAGAACTATCTGCCTAATACATGCACAGTACAATGCATATTGAATTAAATGGGCAGCCATGAAGGAGAGAAAACAAGTTTATTTATGCTTTTACAGTGCATGTCTAACTCTAGCTTTTCATTCCAACTGGAACAGCTTTGTGGTCCTGGCAGCCATATTGTTTTATATGATAAAGGATATCATTATTAGCATCTCCAGTCATCAGTGGTGCCTCACACACTGAGTCTCCAGATGTCGCTTCTTCGGTCAGTTGATTAGCTTACTAGCGCAGGCTAGGTGGTGTTGACAACAGAAATGTAATTTCTCACGGGTCTGGAGGCTGGAAGTCAAAGACCAAGGTACCAGCAGGGTTGTTTTCTCCCGTGTCCTCTCTCCTAGGCTTGCAGATGCCACCCTCTTGCTGCCCCTTCATAGATGTTTGACTGTCTGTACACACTGGCCTGGGGTCTCTTCTTCTTACGAGGACACCAGGCAGATTGCATTAGTGCCCACTCTAACAGCTTCATTTTAACTTACCTTTTTAAAGACCTCTCCAAATACGGTTATATCCTGAGGTTCTAGGCATTGAGATTTCAACATAGGAATTTTGAGGGGAAACAATTCAGCCCACGACAGTGATGTTCAGTCTGCTTTACTTAATCCTCCACTTCATACCTAAATGCCATCAACTGTCTTTTTTCCTGCCCCGTCCCATAACCTCTTAGGTTCGTAAGAGATGCATTAACGTGTTAAAGGATAGTATCTCCACATTTTCTGCTAATATTGACACTTTCAATTGGAATAGTTTGGGGGAAAGAGTTCTGTGAATCGAAAAAGGAATCTAGTCTCATGTGAACTATTTCTTTATAAGGATTTCTTTGAAAGCAAGGGCTACATAGAGAAAAAGCTACACTTTGTCAAGCAAGAGCGCAAAAGAAGAGATTTCTTGGATCGTTTGCTCCCCTCACCTTGAACGTGCCCCAAGGCATACTCTGACACTGAAAATTGTTTAAAGTCCCCAGACCCTTCCTCATTTCTTACCTTTCTTCCCCTTCTATAGTGGTAAGCACATGTTTCCCTGAAATTACCCTAAGACATACATGGACAGAGAAACCCACACATCAGAAACTGACTATCCCTGCATGTCACATGCTCTCAGATCAGCTGGCTTCAGAATGGATTTGGCCAATGAGAGGCATAGGTTGGGGATTGGGGGATTAGACAAAGGGAGATGCCAGGCTATTTGCTTTCTCCTTCTCCTCCTCCCCTTGGGTGGCATCTCCTTGGGCTATAGAGATGGTCCCTGACTTACAATGGTTTGATTTACCATCTTTTAGAAGAAGACTTCATTTTACTTTTTACTTTTTCTCCCCAAAGGCCCCCAGTACATGGTTGTATATTCTTAGTTGCAGGTCCCTCTAATGTGGGATGTCGCCTCAGCGTGGCCTGATGAGCGGTGCCATATCCGTGCCCCGGATTCGAACCGGCGAAACCCTGGGCCGCTGCAGCAGAGCACGCAAACTTAACCACTCGGCCACAGGGCACATCCCTGATTTACCATTTTTTGACTTCATGATCATGTGAAAGTGATATGCATTCAGTAGAAATCGTACTTCAAATTTTGAATTTTGATCTTTTCCCAAGCTAGCGATTTGCCGTATGATACTCTCTCATGATGCTGGGCAGTGGCAGCGAGCCACAGCTCCCAGGCAGCCCCGCGATCACGAGAGTGAACAACCAATCCACTTGCAACCATCCTGCACCCAGACAACCGTTCTATTTTTCACTTTCAGTACAATATTCAATAAATTACACGAGATATTCAACACTTCATTATAAAATAGGCTTTGTGTTAGATGGCTTTGCCCAACCGTAGGCTAATGTAAGTGTGCTGAGCATGTTTAAGCTAGGCTAGGCTAAACTATGATGTTCAGTAGGTTAGGTGTATTAAATGCATTTTCGACTTATGATACTTTGAACTTAACGATGGGTTTATTGGGATGTAATCCCATTGTGAATCGAGGATCCATATGTATCTCTTTGGTGGTTCCAGCTCTCACCAGACTGGCCTATGCTGGTTCAGGGTCCTCTCAGTGAGGTAGTTCCCTGAGCTCTGGAAATCTTGCCTCCTTCCATCGCCCCTCCAAATTAAAAGTCATAACAATTTCTTGCTATTGCTAAACCCTAGTTTAACTCACTGCCCCTTTTGACGTCTTCCATTACCTGTAAAACCAATTCTTCGGTATCCTTTGATTTAAATATTTACAGAGCATTCTATTTTTCTGACATGAGCATTATTGACTTATGCTCTCTGGGTCAGTTCTGTCATCTATAAAACGAGAATAATAATATAGGGTTATTTTGAAGATTAAATGATTAAGTACATGTAAGATATTTAGAACTCTGTAAGGCACAAAGTAAGTATTAATAAATGTGAGCAAGTTCATGCTATTATTATTATTAGGGCTTCCTTTTGCCCTATAAATTGAGAAATTAAAACCATTAAATGACCATGAAGAAGAATTAGGTTGGACTGAATATTCTGAGTCCAGGAAAACAAGGCAAGAAGCTGAGTTAAGTGAGGTCAGTTTACAAAATCTGCCAGTCTAAGAAGGGGCTGTCCCACTGACATTTCTGTGATAGTTTCATATATCAAATCATGTACAAAAGAACTTGTTTAGTTATTCCTAGGCTTTATTGCTAGCTTCAGACCCTTGGTGATTATTGGTGTTCTCTCTTGGATAGTAGAAAAGATGCAAAGTTCAGAAGTAAATGTCTTTACATTTAAAAAATACATACTAGAGATATGGCAAGCCTGAAATTGATTTTTTGATAAATGAAGCTATTAGCAAGTAGAAACAAACCAAAAATGCACATATTAGGTAGAAATGCTATTCATTTTGGATTCTGCATAGAATCCAAATCTTTATACTGAATGGTTGCTTAGTAAGTGTAATTAAAATTAATTTATAAACAAAAATAAAAGCAAATTTTAAAAACCTCCTTTCCTACTTTCTAGGCTTTCAGAAAATGTTTTTAGTATATTCAGTATATCTACTATCACCTTATAAAATTAAATATACAGTAATCGACTATTGTCTCAGCATATTAGTTTGGTCTGTTTCTCATTGAGAACAATACAGGGAATTTTTTTATGTGAAGATTATTAAACGATTCTGTTCAAATCTACCACAGCTTTAAGTTTGGGCTATCGTGTTATAAACACCCATAACTGTATGGGAGTACTGACTGGGAATAAATCCTGTATAAGTGAAAATAGGATAGCCTATTTTAAAATTAGATCCTACTGGTTTCAATTTCAGGACCTTCCCTCTGAGACTGGCCTTATGTCAGGTGAGATGGGATGGCTCTTGTAGGCCTTCTATTTTGAGAGGCGTACGGGAAACAGTCTGTGATACATCAGAGCCAGCCACTATTTCGTGTACACTTACTATGTCCCAGGACCTGTGCCAAGCACTCTACACTTCAAGAAATTTGAGCTTTACCACAACCCCATGAAGCTGGAGTTATTAGACTCTTTTCACAGAGGAAGAAGCTATGGCTTATTGTTTAAGTAATTACCCAAGGACACACAACCCAAACATATTAAACCCGTTTGAACCCAGAAAGGAAGTCTGTCTGACTTCAAAGCTTCTGAATTTAAACCCCCTGCACTGTAGACCACCCATTTTCTAAGTGTGATTGATGGATTTCTAGGGGTCCTCAAAACTCTTTCAGGGGTTGGCAAGATGCTCCCTTTTCTGTCTATATGTCTATGTAAGACTAAATTTTCCTTGTATACTTCGACCCAAACAATGTATGATAACAGATAGAATACAGAAGATTAGAGAATTCCATCGTCTTCTGTCAAACCAAATATTAGAGATTTGCAAAAATGTAAAACAATGTCATTCTTCTCCCTAATCTTTTCTGTTTTGGGAAGTATGGTTATTTTTCATAAAAGTAATATTTATGTTAAAACATAATGGGTTTCTTATTTTTAAATGAAATAATAAACATTTTTGAAATTTCTCCATTTTAACTTTGTATACAAAAAAGAGTAATAGATGTAACCTACAGACATAAAATCTCATGGGGGTCCTCAATAATTTTTAAGACTATAAAGCAGTCCTAGGACCAAAAATGTTGAGACCCACTGCTGTAGACTTCCACTGTCATCAGGCATTTTGCAAGAACCAGAAATAAAACTGACCTGACAGCTCTTTATGTTTCTCAGGTGTCATGCATCACTATTGTGATCCTTCGAGAAAGTGAGGTAGAAATACAGTAAACTGAATCAAAATTTCTTCCTTCTCCAAGTGCCATTTAAAAGCCAGTTTAGCTCTAGGTTTAGAAATTATCATGTAGAAAAGTAGAACCCTAAAACTGTGTGGATGAAAATGTGTGAAACCACCTTCTTTGTTGTTGAAAGATGAATTATTTGAAAGTACTCTGAAAATGGTTAAAGGCAATTCAAATGTATGATATTGTTATAATTTATTATAATATTTTTGTAATTATGAAATTATGGGAGTAAGGAATTGGCTTTGAGAGATAACCTTAGTGCTAGTTAATAAATATAACTTTATTGTGCTAATATAATTTATAGCTATATTATATATGTGTTATAACTAACATAATAAATACCATAACTTTATATTTATTTAAATGCTTTGCCATATATAAATCTCTTTAATATACAGAGTGTCTCATTTGAATCTCACTAACTATGCTATGAGACAAGGCAGGACGTACTCTATATCCGTTCTACAAATGTGGCAACCTAGTCTCAGAGTAGTTGAATGACTTGCCAACAGTACACAGCAAATATATGATTGTTTTAAAACTTGTAGCTAGCATAATACCTCAGCAAATATTTATCAAATAAAAAAATTAAGTCAGGTCTTCTGACTCCTAGTTCAGTGTCTTAGCTCTGGCATATGCTGATTTAAAAGGGTAATGGATTTTGCAACATGCCTCATTTGCCAAGAGTATTCAAAATGAAGTCAAAAAGGCACATGGTGGTATTCAGTTAGCTCTCACTTATGCAGATCTTTGTCAGGAGAGCAGTAACAGATGAAGATGATATGCATTCTTATATCAAAGGCTTATATTCAATCCTCAAATTTATGTTTTCCCATCTTCAAAGAGTAAGTGATGTAATGCTAACTCTTTTTCATCTGGCGTGTTAGGATTAACTTCCAAAAAACAGAAACACACACACACACACACACACACATGAGTTTCATTGGAACTTTAAAAGTATGATAATTTTACCAAATAAATGGAATTTAGCATACATCTTGTTTATGACAAGTCCACTGAAAACAAACCAATGATCCCACCCTATTGGCTCTTTCAAATTTCAGTACCATGGACAAAGTCGGAAATAAAACAAATGCTCTCTACCCCCTGGAAGCATACAGCCTGGTGGGGAGTCGGCTATAGAAACAATGTCCTAGCGTACAAGAAAATGAGGAAACCAGGAATAGGGTGTCTCTAACCCTGCCTAAAGAAGACATCTTTGCTCTGACAGTTCACAATCCGGTATGAGAATCAGGAATATCAACAACAGAATAGGAGCTGTTAATAAGCAAATTTATTTGCAAATTACTGGAAGTCAGAGGGAGAAATGGACTCAGTCTGAGAAAATGAAGCAAGATTTCACAGAGAAGGTGGCATTTTGGAGAACGAACGAAGTAGAAGTAATTGACAGCACAGGCCTCAGGTCCCAGCCTACTGAATGAAGGCACTAAAAACGACCTTAGCTTTCCCTTTGCATCGTAGAAAGTTGAAGTAAAAGATCACGAACCTATTGTGTTTGTTTTGAACCAATTATCTGCATGTGATGAGTAGGGAGTCCCATAGGCAGAGTCTCTATAACAGTGAGACTAGTGAGTAGGAGACATTGGTGGGGAAAAACACCCTTGAGAATGGCAATCACACTTCTTGAACATTGCAGAATCTTCATTCCACTTAAATGGAATTATCCACAGCTGTGCATATAAATGGCAACTTCTGGGAAGATGAGACGTCTCCAGAACCATTTTGTGTTATCTCCTTCTTTGTGTAACTATTGCCAAGTACGGCCGTACACTTGGCCATTAAATAATCTTACTTGCATGTTCTAGATTTCTCTGCCCTTATTTCAAGTCTTTCTTGAAACTCATATCCGCTGCATATTTTCTTTCAATAATGTTGTCAAACAAAGCCAATTTCTAGAAAAAAACACTTTGTACTGTATGTATTAGGGGTTGTATTCTTGGGTGGGTGCAGCCCACTATCTGAACCCTATGTTTGGGCAGTTGGCCCTTGTGACTTGGTGAAAGGTAGGGCCACATCTACTGCCCCCAAAACCAAAAATTCCAGATACTTGCTTTCTCAGAGCCATAGAATGAACTCTGCCAATCAGATGCTTCCCCAGGCCCACTGAATCTTTAACTAATGAGGCAAAGAAAGAAATGATTCAGAATTCTTTCTGATGGAAGGAGTGGTGAGGGGGTAGAAGGGTGGTGGTGGTGAGGGCTTCATGAGTGGTGCCCAGTGTCAAGGTGAGGATGTAGCAACACACTGCACTGCTTACTTAAAGATCATCTCTTTAGCTGGAGTTCTAACCTCTGCCTTCCCCAGGTTCCTACCCATTTTCTGAGCCAAATTGTCTATCCTTCTTTTTGTTCTATCAACAAAATGAAAAGACAACCTAACAATTGGGAGAAGATGTTGGCAAATCATATATCTGATAAGGGGTTAATATCTAAAATATACAAAGAATTCACACATTTCAAGAACAAAAAAACCTACCAACCCAATTAAAAAATGAGCAAAAGATCTTAACAGACATTTCTCCAAAGAAGATATATAGATGGCCAACAGGCATATGAAAAGATGTTACACATAATTAACTACCAGGGAAATGCAAATCAAAACTACAATGTCAGGACGTCTATAATTAACAGGACAGGAAACAAGTGTTGGAGATGATTTGGAGAAGGGAATTCTCATACACTGCTGGTGGGCGTGCAAATCGGTGCAGCCACTATGGAAAACAGTATGGCGACTCCTCAAAAGATTAAGAATAGAACTACCCAAGATCCAGCTAGTCCACTGCTGGGTATTTATCCAAAGAAGATGAAAACACGAATTTATAAAGATGCGTGCACCCCTATGTTCATTACAGCATTATTTACAATAGCCAAGACTTGGAAGCAACCTGGGTGCCCATCAAGGGACGAATGGATAAAGAAGATGTGGTATATATACACAATGGAATATTACTCAGCCATAAGAAATGAGGAAATCCAGCCATTTGTGACAGCATGGATGGACCTTGAGGGTATTATGCTAAGTGAAATAAGTCAGAGGGAGAAGGTCAAATACCGTATGATCTCATTCATAAGTAGAGGATAAAAACAACGACAAACAAAAGCACAGAAACAGATCGGATTGGTGGTTACTAGAGGGAATGGGAGGAGGCAGGAGGGCAAAAGGGGTGACTAGGCACATGTGTGTGGTGATGGATTGTAATCGATCTTTGGGTGGTGAACATGATGTAAACTACACAGAAATCGAAATATAATGATATACCCCTGAAATTTATATAATGTTATTAACCAATGTTACTGCAATAAAAAAAGTAAATAAAGAAGGTGGTCCCATAAGATGATAATGGAGTTCAAAAACTCCTATCACTTAGTGATGTTGCAGCCATTGTGACATCATTGTGACATCATTGTGTATTGCATTACTCACATGTTTGTTGTGATGCTGCTGTAACCAAACTTACTGCACTGCCAATCGTCTAAGAGTATAGCACATAGAGTTATGTACAATTCACAATATTTCATAATGATAATAAATGACTATGTTACTGGTTTACATATTTGCTATACTATACTTTAATCTAGTGTTGTTTTGTTCATCATGGCCCCTAAGCATACAAAATCCACTGCTAATGTTGCGAGTAAGAAGCCACATTGAGTGACTAGCCTGGAAACAAAATTCAGTGACTAAGTACTACAAAGACTGAAACTCAGTCAAGGTTGTTGCTCACCAGTCAGGCATGTCCCTTTCCTCCATAGCTATGTGAAGAACAAGAACAAAGTGAGAGAAGCTGTTAAAGCGTCTGCATCATGAAGGCAAAGAGACTAAAACAACTTTGAGAAGGGCCCACATCAGACACGGAGAAACTTCTGATGCCCTGGATTAAAGACCAGACAGAGAAGCAAGTCTCTGTCAGCACCATGACCATCATAGCCAAAGCAAAAAGTTTGTTTTTGATGTAGAAAGAAAAGACTGGACCTGACTACAATGTTGAATTTACTGCCAGCTCTGAGAGGCTTAAACAATTCAAGAATCCTTATTCATCACATAATGTGAAAGTGAGCGGTGAGTCTGTGAGCGCTGATGTGAAGGCAGCTGAGGAATTTTTGGAAACTCTAGATGAGCTGATTGAGGAGGAAAATTACTTGTCAGAGCAGATATTCAATATGGATGAAAACGCCCTATTCTGGAAACAAATGCCTGAAAGGACTTTCATCCATAAGGAGGCCAAGCTTGCCAGGTTTCAAAGCTTTTAAGGACAGGATAACAGTCTTGCTTATTGCAGGCTACAAATTGAAACCCTTTGTGATCTGGCACAGTGAGAACCCCAGGGCCTTGTAGCATATCAATAAGGACACATGGCCAGTGTACTACAGGAGCAATGAGAAGTCATGGATGACCCAGCTGCTCTTCTAAGAGGCCCTCTTCAATTACTATGAGAGTAAAATGGAGAAGTACCATTTGGAGAATAACATCCCTTTCAAGATTTTGCTTATTGCTGATAATGTTCCTGGACATCCTCCTTTTCTTGGTGATCTTTATCCTGATATTAAAGCAGTGTTTCTCCCTCCAAACACCACCTCTTTGACTCAAACAATGGATCGGGGAGTTATAAGGCCTACAATCTGACAAAGACCTTTGCCCAGGCTATTACTGCAACTAAGGAAGATGCTGTGAAGACACTGATGCAATTCTGGGAGAATTACCACTATGTAATTCTATGGCTGCATCAGGAACCTTGTTTGGGCTTGGAGTAATGTCACCAAGGAGTGTATGATTGGCATCTGAAAGAAGATGCTGAAGACATTCAGTCGTAATTTCAAGGGATTGCCAAGTATTAGGAGGTTGCAAAAATCAATGAGGCTGAGGTGGAGACGGCAAACAACTTTAACCTGGGTGTGGAGGAGGATGACATTGAGGAGCTCCTAGAGGTGGTTCCTGAGGGATTGATGAATGAGGAGTTCTTGGACCTGAAACAGGAATGCATGGCTGAAGAAGAAGCAAGAGAACCTTTTCTCCACACTACCAGAGAAGAAAAAGAAGAACCTCCAAGAAAATTTGCAGGGTAGGGTTTCGCAGACACTTTTGCAGACCTCAATAGGCTCCTTAAACATTTGATAACATGGGCCCCAACACTGAAAGGTTTTTATTAATAGAGAGGAATGTTTATGGTGGAGTATCTGCTTACACGGAATTCTACGATGTGAAAAAAAAAAAACAAATCAAGCAAAGCATCGTGGACATATTTCCGAAAAGGGTGACACCTTCTCAAGAAGAGCCTCAGACAGATCATTCAGGAGGTGTTCCAGAAGAAGGCCTTATTATCACAGGAGATGACAGCTCCATGCGTGTTATTGCCCCTGAAGACCTTCCAGTGGGACAAGATGTGGAGATGGACGACAGTGATATTGATGATCCTGACCCTGTGTGGGCCTAGGCTAATGAGTGTGTTTGTGTCTTAATTTTTCTTTTTTTGAGGAAGATTAGCCCTGAGCTAACATCTTTGTACGTCTTCCTTTACTGTATTTGTGGGACGCCTGCCACAGCACAGCCTGACAAGCAGTGTGTATGTCTGCACCCGGGATCCGAACTGGGGAACCCCAGGCCCCTGAAGTGGAATGTGAGAACTTAACTGCTGCGTCACCAGCCCCGGCCCCTGTTTCTTAAGTTTTAATAAAAAAGTTTTTTAAACCTTGTAATAAAAATTTTTTTAAGTAAAAGAAACCTTATAAAATAAGGATCTAAAGGGGCTGGCCCCGTGACCGAGTGGTTAAGTTTGCGCGCTCCGCTGCAGGCGGCCCAGTGTTTCGTTGGTTCGAATCCATGGCACTGCTCATCAAACCATGCTGAGGCAGCGTCCCACATGCCAAAACTGGGTGGACCCACAACCAAGAATATACAACTATGTAATGGGGGGCTTTGGGGAGAAAAAGGAAAAAAATAAAATCTTTAAAAATAAGGATCTAAAGAAAGAAAATATTTTTTACACCCCTCCAGTGTATTTGTGTTTTAAGGGTTATTACAAAAGAGGCAAAAAGTTAAAGAAATTTAAGTTTATAAAGTAAAAAAGTTATGGTACGCTAAGGTTTATTTATTATTGAAGAAAGAAAAATTTTTTATAAATTTAGTGTAGCCTAAGTGTACAGAGTTCATAAGGTCTACAGTGGTGTCCAGTAATGTCCTAGCCTTCAGAGCCACTAGCCACTCACTCACTGACTCACCCAGAGCAACTTCCGGTCCTGTGAGCTCCATCCATGGTCAGTGCCCTACACAGGTGCACCATTTTTTATCTTTTATATGTTTAGATGTGCAAATACTTAATGATTATGTTACGATTCCTTCCAGTATTCAGTCCAGTAACGTGCTGTGCAAGTTTGAGCCCAGGAGCAATAGGCTGTACCATAGAGCTTACGTGTAGTGGGCGATACCATCCAGGTTTGTGTAAGTGCACTCTGTGATTTTTGCACGAAAATGAAATCCCCTAATGACGTACGTACCCCTGCCATTAAGCTATGCGTGAGCGTAATTTGCTACAGCAGGGATAGGAAAGGAATGCAGCTTTCTCATATTCCTCCAAAGTGCCACCTTGTCACCCCCTAAAAACATAGACATGCCTTTTTCCATGTTCCCAGTATAGGGGATTGTGGATGGGCTATGCCTCCAGAATTTTTTCTGCAATCCTATGTCCACATGTTATTTTGCATCTTCCTGTTTGATGTCATAACATATCCTGGACCTCTTTATAAGAACTGTTTTAAGTCCATTTCACTCTCTTTGGGACTGGCACGGCCTTTGGGAGAATATTATCATTTCTTTGACCCATTTTTGATCCTTTATAAAGACCAACCACTTGCAGTAGCAGAGTTGGCTCCTGTTGCCCTGAAAGGAGTCTGACATCCCCTGGGAAGGGCCACTGTCCCCAAGCCCACTCTGTGTCCCATGGAGCTCTTGAGCCCTGATACCCTCAACACCTTTAAATAGGACTCAGATGACAATTCTCTCACTTCCCTTTGACTAATGAGAGTACGGACCAGCCCCTCACGGCAGAATAACAGGGATGGACTAGAGGGTCTGAGCCCGGCCCGGTGAGGCGGTGTGATGAAATAAAAGATGGCAAGAGAGCCAGAAGAGGACCCGGGCCCTCCCCAGAGGCCCACTTCTGAAGACCATGTGGCAGACGGGACCTTCCTCAGGGCCACCTTGGGAGGCTTGTGGTGAAAATGGCAAGGTCACATGAGAAAAGGAGCCCTAATCACTGTGTCACCCCAAGAGAGTCACTCATACCCAGGAACACTTGGACTGAACCAAAATCCATCAAATGTTAAGACTGCCACTTCCCATTAATGACTCTTGAGTTGTTTGCAGTGGAATCCTAGTCTCTTAGTTCATACCCTTGGGGACACCCTTCAGTCATGGGCCCCAGTGACCAAGCACGAGTAGAAAGGGAGCCTCAGACTAGGAAGATCCTGGGAGGTTTGCGGGCAGTTCAAGGTGTGCCTGTGCAGAAAGGAACTTTAACACAGGAGACCGGTTCTGGCTCCGGGACGGCCCCCACCACTCTGCCCTGACTTGCTCTCGTGCAAGAAAGGGACTTGGCCTGGCCCTGCTTTGCCCCCTGAGGGGTGTGGTAGGGCCAGGTGGGCCTCGACTGGCAGAGCCAGGCTGCCATCAGCCCTGTCCACCTCCCCCAGTGCCTGGAGAAGTAAGACCCCTTCCACTTTCAGAGCCCACTTAGGAGTCTGTTTCCTAGACCCTGGCTGGCCTCCCCTTCCCCAACCAACTGACACACCCTGGTTCCAGCCACCTGTTTACTTTGGAGATGGAACACTCCTCAGGGTTCCGAGCGGTCAGTTGTGGCCCACAGGGCACTGGCACTCAGAGGCACAGCTGCGGAACTCTCCCCAGCCATGGAGGGCCTGCTGCCTGCCATCGCGTCTGCTTTCCAGCTGATCCTGGGGCACCTGTGGTGTGCTCTGCTGGTGATTTCGGAAAGCTTGAGCCAGAGGCCAGGTCTCCCTGCGTTCCCCTGGGAGGTCCTGGTATGTACTGTGGTGGTGGCTTTGATAGTCAAGACAGGACATATTTTCAGAAGAGGGAAGTCTCCAGGCGAAAGGTGTTCTGCCTGCGGTGAAGTCAATGGAGAATGTGGGGAGAATACCGGACCTGAGAACCAAGCCGTGGAAGCCCTTCAGTGCCCTCGGGTGGAGGCCAGTCCTCTCCCGTTACGGCGAACCTTGTGCTTGGCAGCGATGAATACAATCCTGAGCACATCAGCACTTCAGGACACTGTCGACCTTCTGGAAAGGGCTTTGAAGAGCCTGCCTGTTAAAGTCTCCAGAGCAACTGATGAAGAGGAACATCAGGAAAGAGCCAGATGGTTGCAGCAACAAAAGCAAATTGAGGAAGAGCTTCCAGGAGAAATCCTCTCCCTCCAAACCGAGGAAGCAACTTTGCAGCACGAAAACACCAAGCTTGAAGGTGAGATTCAGCAGCTGAAGCTCAAATTTCAAAATCTGCATGAGCTACATGATGAAGAAGTTGGGCCGCTTTACAGAAAATTCTTTGAGGAGGAAAGGGTCTGCTCCGAGTTGAACAAGAAGCTCCTCAACGTGTGCTGGGAGATGAACTCCACGTACCAGCTTCGCAACCTCTACAAGAAGATGGCTGAAGACCTGGCCCAAGAAGTGAAGACGTGCACTTCCTACTATCACGAGGAGAACCTCTTCCAGATGCAAAGAGCCAAAGAAAGCTGGAGGGCAGCCGTGTTGGCGGAGAGAAAGCTCGAGGAGCTAAGAAGAGAAAACGAGCACAACAGGCAAAGGCTGGCCATGTTGGAGGCCTCGTTCCAGCCTTTGCCAAGAGGCAATTTTCCTCCAGCTGCTCCTCCCACGGTCCCCAGAGGCCCAGAAGTGTGGGGGATCCCCTGGGCCGGTAGGACCCCCCCAGGAAGGAGGATGGCCCTGCCATGAGGCCTCAGGGACCTGGGGTCACCTGCAGATTTGACTCAGCATCCACAGCAGCTGGGCCTTCAGCACCCCAGCCACAGCAGGACATCTGCACGGGTGTTCTCTTTTCAAAGGAATTTTGATTTTTTCTGTTTTTAGTTTAGCTCCTATTGCTTACTTAATTATTCTTATTCAAGTAGATAAAGCATTCTAATGTGTAAGATATTTTTTCAAATAAAGTTTCATTTAATACATTTCTTATCAATTGCATTCTCTGTCCTTGGACCCTCTAGAATAAGACAGTATAAGGATTGAGTTTAGATTTAAATGAAAGGTCACTATTCATTAAGCCATCATTAGAGTAGGACATAGAGATGTAGAAAACAATAAAGACTGTTTCTGTGTGCCCTGAGCCCTTATTAGGAATCTGCGAAGTGACAATATTTGCCTGAATGGATTAGATTGTTAGTAAAAACCAATGGAAAAGCAGGAAAAAAAAAAGACTTCAACATACTCCCGTTCACATTTCATAATGTTTTGATTTATTCCTAAATTTATAGATTAATTTAGAGGGTAATTTTAGATAATTTGCACTCTGTTTTTTGTTCTGTAATTTTTTTAATCTTTGTTGTATTGTTTAAGATAGTGTTTCTTGCCAAAACATTTCTCAATGTTTTGCAGTCCATTTTATGCAGTTTTCCCTTGCTGGCAATCACATATGCACCCACAACCATGCACACAGACACGCACAAACTACAGTACAGATGTAGAATACTTTGTTATTTCAGTACCTAAGGAAAATGTAAAATTAAGAGATTCAATTTTGAAAAATTATTTAAAATAAATAAAAGAAAAAGATCATGCAATCCACCGTGATGTACACAAAAGAATCCTAAGTCCTGCACACAGAAAAGGAGAGGTGCCTGATGTAGCCGACAAAATTCCCACTACAAACACTTCACCCCAATGGTGCAGATGAAGAGACTGAGATGCAGCCGTTTCCAGAGCTGAGACAGGGAGGAGGGAAGGGCCATGGATGCGGGGCTCCCAGGGGCCAGCGGGAGGGAAGCTGTTCCCAGCCCTGGGCTGGAGGGAGGAGGGGAAGTGGTGTCCTCTGGGCCCATGAGGGGCTGTCAGGGGAACAGGGAAAACTGCCCCCCGCCCTCTGTCCTGCTGTCGTCCCACCTCCTGCTGAAGCCTAGGAGCCTCCCAGAGGCCTGGGCAGTGCAGGCAGAGGAGTCAGCCCGGGCACAGAGCCGGCCAGAGAGGGGCCCCGAAGGAATCTGGAGAGTGACCAGCACACTGGACTCTGCTGAATCCGAAGTGCGAGGGTCTTATTGCCTTCCTTCCCATCCATTCATTGTTACACTTGGAGCTTCTGTGATGTCTTCTGCACTGTTCCAGGTGTTGGGGATGCAGCGATGCATGAAAGAAAACAGCCCGATGAGGACTGGGGGCCCCAGAGCTTACATTCTACTGAGGGGCAAGGTTAGATCATAAAGAGCAAGAGACGAAGGAGGGAAATACGTGCTCTACAGACGATTCCTATAGGGGGATGGTAAGGGCGGTGACAGGCTAACACTCAGTGGGTGACATTTATGCTGAGATGAAAGGTAATAGGAATTAGCCTGGGAGGTCATGGGCAGAATGTTCCAGGCAGACAGAACAGGAAGTATAGAGACCTGAGAGGTGGCTTCTGGGGCAGCGGAAATAGGACTGAGATGAGGGGGAGGGAAGGTGGGCAGGGAGCAGGGCCCACTGCATAGATGTCTCTGTAGTGCAGGGGAGTGACACCAGGGAAGGGTGTAGACCTGGGGAGGAGACAGAGGGTGGATGGGGGTATCCTGTGATGTGCTATCTACATAGATCTCTGTGGCTTCGAGACAGTGGAATGTGGGGTGGGGGAAGAGGGGGCAGAGTTTTGGTGAGGGGCCTCACAGGGGTCTGCAGGGAGCCCTGGGGCTGGCACTGGGGTGGTCATCACAGAGGTGGAGGAGCAGGACTGATGGGGCTGTGTTTGACTGTTGTGGGGTCTGAGAAGAGGAATGAAGGAGGACTCAGAACTTTTATGATCACACGTATATTATCTGCGGTACTTTAAGAAAATCATAGTAAAATCTTTGCAGGGAAATCCGGAAAAAAAATCAGCTGTGTGTGGATGTAGTACACTGAGTGAAAAGCTTTTTTCGAAGGAATAGAGAGGGGAGTAGTCATGTCCATTTGGACGTCCATGAGGTTTCGACCATCCATGAAGGCCCTGGGGATCAGAGGGTCTCACCTCTTAGGCGCTCCTACAACAGGGGCTCCCAGGGCAGCTCCAGGAGGGGCTCGAGGGCAGGGTGAGAGTTCCCAAGGTTGATGCGTCCACTGCCTTAGTGGAGCCGATATGATGCTACTCGTGGAGATGCCAAGATGAACACTCAATGGACTGCAGCAGAGCGCAGAGCCAGTGGAAGAGAAAGACTCGCGGACTATAAACGCTCATGGAGGTGGCGTGTGCACCCGCTGCTGGCGCTGTGCCCGGCTCTCAAACTGTCCCTGCAACAGGTTGGGTGTTGGGTGGGAGGTCAGGGAGGGAAAATAAAGAAAATAAGATACTGCTCTTTTTATTCTTGGTCTTTTACATTTTAATGTACTTTTAAAATAGTATATATTTTATAAATACTTTCATTGTAGATAACATTGCAGAGATTTGGCATAGTGTAATATGCTGTAAAATTTTACATAAAATTATACTCTGTAGAAGTAAAAAGTCATATTAATTTACTGTTGCTAAATGTTATTTTTTTGTTATGTGTAAGTTTTATGATTTACATTTAAGTGTCAAATGCAAAATAGGCAGTTAATAAGCACATATGTAAATCACATTGTATCAGTAAAAAGGAAATGTCAGGATTCTAGCTAAACATTTAGCAAAGATGTGTTTGTTTCTATGGGTTTTATTAAGGCTTGGAAGTCTAAATTCAAAAGGGAAAATGATGCAAATTATATATCATGCTTAAAAGTAAATTTAACTACTTGTTCGTTACCCAAGTTCATATGACAAAATCTTGCCAAAAGAAAATCCTAGAATCATCTGACTGTGGTTATATTTCAATAGATATACTTTAATATGAATTCACACAATTGGAATACTACATTATTATGTATAATTAGATGAGATAAAGCCTATCTTTTTATATCTTACAATCCTGTGTTTAGGCATTCATAAATTTCATGGTAAAATTTTTTATGTTGAACATCTTGGAAGTGTAATTCTTAATATAATTACTCCTTAATGTCTGCATTGGATGTATTATATTATAGTTATCTCTTGGTTGTCATTGCTTAGATAGAGAACAAGTAGAGTATGGTTAGTTGAAATTTACTAATGAGCTACATTGGGACTGGTTTGTGTCTCTGGCATATTTCTTGTGAAAATGGCTTGCCTCGTGAAATGACTTTGAACTAGCTGGATAGAAGGTAGGGCTAGGTTCTAGTTAAAACCGTTACAAAAAACACATCTCCAACTATTTCAAGAAATATAGTAGATTAAGACACATTTTCTAGTGGAAACAACCAGAATTTTGTGGCTTCTGTTGGATATAAAATATTGTAAAATTTTACTGAAATCAGGGTGAAAGCAGGAACCCAAAGAAGTAAGTTCAGCACACTGAAAGTCAGTTTTTGACATGATAATATTTGCTTGTATATAAATTGGCTTATGTGTATAAACTTCAGTTATGATATCCTTGTTGAACGTGGAAGAAATAAGTCAAAGAACATTGTGTATGGTAAGGAACTTTAATAGGAGATCTTGCCCCTTATTAAGTTGTTTGTCAAAGGGTGACATATTCACAATAAGGGTAAATCAGAAGTATCCCCCTCTTTCAGAACTCCTAGAGCACTACAAAGATGGTTACCTTGGCTCTGAAGGGTGCTGTTGGAGGTGATGAGACTTGCCCCTGAGAAGTTGTACCATGTTTTGCAGCTAATTTGTGTCACTTCAATGGTCCAATAAATACCGACTTGGGAATTTAGTTTTAAATGGTGTTGGATTTGTGTTGTCCATAGGTCCTGGCAGAATCAAAAATGCGTTCTCTCTCTAGGAAGTTGTCTTTATCCTTGGCCTCAAAGAATCCCCTGCAGTAACTTTAGAAGTTCTGCAAGTTCCACTAGTCAAAATTACCAAGCATAATTGGAAAAAAGTCACTGTGAGAATCAGCAAAAATAATAGGCAGCAAAAATGCACTCATGTATTTAGATATGGTGATCGATAGAACTATACTTTAGCTTTTAAAGGAGACAAGAAATGCTTGAAAATATGCCCTGACGAATTTGAAAAAGAACTGAAAATATATTCTGAAAATGAAAACCAGAATTACTGTAGTAAAAAAAATGTACAGGACCTAGGTTTAATAGCAGATTGGATGTAGTTAAAGGACATATTAGTAGACTGGAAGATATGTGAGGAGAAATTATCCAACTTCTAAGACAGCTAAAAAGATGGAAAATATGGAGAAGAAAGTGAGTAGGTCTAACACACATTAATTGGTGTTACACACGCGGAGAGGAGAGAGTGGGTTAGGCAAAATTTAAAGAGAGAATCACTGAGAATTTTTCAGAAGTGAAAAGATAACCTGTAATTTCATGAGGCCCAACAAATCGCAGTCAGGAAAATTAAAAGAAACCGTTACGCAGATTCATTATAGTGTTAGTCCAGAGCACTTAAGACTGAGAAAATCTTGGGCCAGCCCTGGTGGCCTAGGGGCTAATTTTGGTGTGCTCCTCTGTGGCGGCCTGAGTTCAGTTCCCAGCTGTGAACCTACATCACTCCTCTGTCAGTGGCCATGCTGTGGTGGAGGCTTACATACAAAAAGAAGAAGATTGGCGACAGACTTTAGCCCAGGGTGAATCTTCCACAGCAGAAAAGAAGGAAAAAAGGAAAAGACTAAGAAAATCTTAAAAGTTTTCAGAGAAGAAAGGTGGAATTATCCTAAAGTTAGTGACAAATGAAACAAATTGACGCAGCAATAAGACGCATGAAAATAATAAAATGATTTTCAAAAATGAATGGAAAGAAAATAACTGCCAGAATTTTATACTCTGAAACTGTGTGGGGTAGTCTCACCAAGGCACTTTTCTTTGTGACTAAGGTTTCAAGGGCAGTTCTGAAAGACAAAGATTATTACTATCCCTCCTGTTTCCATGTTTCCTACACCCCTAGACGTGGGGTGCTTCTATTGCCTCCCCTGCCACAAAATCTGTGTGTCCCAGTAATTTTACCTTTTTTCCCAGTAATTTCCTACTTGTACCTGACTTTTCCTCCAGAAGGGCAGGTACAAGAGGAACAAAGACATTTTTATAAAATTAACACGGACTCGTTGTGCCTCCCACTTTGCCACTGTAGGGGAACTAGGTGAGCAGTGTACTCAACCAAATAGTGGTTATCTTCGCATTCTAAGACCACTCAGTTCAACACAGAAATCCAGGTATCTGAACTGGAGTTAAGTCTGGGAGCCTCCTGGAGGGTTTACCAACCAGGACGGCCTAGAGTTGCCCTTTGGAGAAAGAAAAGAGCATCATATCCAGGAATGGTTAGGGTAGAATTCTGAATTTTTAAGTTGGTCTCCATAACTCCTCTCATTTTCTTTCTGATCATTACCTGGGAAGCAGCTGTGAGGGGGAGCTTCCCTAAGAATATGTGTGGAACAGGAGTAAGTGAGGGAGGCAATTACAGCCTTTTTACAGTTGATTTATGAGGAGAATTCTAATGCTCAACAATACCAGTTGTCTGGATGATAGGGAGCATAGGAGGTCCATTGACTGCTTTGACTATCATTCCTTTTTGAGTGTTTTTTATGGTAAGAGGTACACCAGTGTCAGATTACAAGTGGTCTGGAATGGTTGAAAATATGAAGCATATTAGTTCTAAGGGCCAGAGTTGCCTGATCAGACTGGAACAGCACGAGTGTCACTTGAAAAAGTGTCAACAACACTGAAGTACCACTGATAGTCCTAAGAAGGATTGGGGCAGGAGGGGGCTGTTCAAAGGTTTGATATAGTCAGTCTGCCAGGAGTGGGCAGCCACACCCCATGCAATGTGGCCTCCTTCACCATGAGAGAAACAGGTCAACTTTTGGCAGGAGTCACATGTCTGACATGCAGTGGTAGCTTCTATGTTAGAAACAGAGAGTCCCTTAAATGGTACTTAGTATATGATTGTGGACATGTTGCTGTGGTGGATGTGATGATAGATTGAAGCAATGGTGGCGATCTGGGTAGTGCAAGCTCGAAAGTCATCTCATTAGAGAACAGGCACCGCTGTATATCCATCACAATGGCTAAAGTTAAAAAGACTGACAATACCAAGTGTTGAGCATGTAGAGCAACTGGAACTGTCATAGACTGTTGGTAGGAATGAATAATGGCATAACCACTTTGGGAAACTGGGAATTTCTAATGAATTTCAACACATACTGTGCTAGGACTTAGCATTTCCACTCCTAGGTGTGGACCCTTGAGAAAGGAGTGTAGAGTAGCTTTATTCATAATAACTAAAAACTGAGCGACCAAGTATAAGAACAGAATAGTAAACAATGGGTGGTATATTCACACAATGGAATAGTAAGCAATATAATGGAAAACATTTTCCTGGTACTGGCAAAAATGTGGAGGAATCCTCAAAGCAAAATGCTGAGTGAAAGAAACTTGACATAAAAGAGTAACTGCTGTGTGATTCCGTTTACGTGATGTTTAAGGACGGGCAGAACTAATTTATGGTGATAGAAGTCAGGATGGTGATTATTGAGGGATGGAGAAGACGGCACTGTTGGCTGAAAAAGGGCATGAGAGGCTTTGCTGGAATAATGGAAATTTTATATATTTTCGTCTGTGGTGGTCACATGGGTGTATACATATCTAGAAAAATTTCACTGAACTGTCCATTTAAGATTTCTATATCTTATTATATGTAAATTATCCCTAAAGTACTCCTACCAAGAAAAAAAGAATATTTAGCTATGTTGATTAATAATCAATATAAAAAGATTATATTTTTATGCATAAGAAAGAATGAGAAAGTGAAATTTTACAAGCTACCATTTAAAACACATAAAACTATTAAAGACCAGGAATAAATCTAATAAGAAATGTGCAAATACTCCAAGAAAATTGTTAAATATCATTGAGACACATTAGTGAATATGTAATGATTGGAAATATAGTCTATTTCACAAATTGGAGGACCGAACGTTGTAAAACTGATCAGTTCTCCTTAAATTGACTTACAGTTTAGTGTGATCTAATCAAAATACCAATAGGTTTTTTTTTTTCTTTTAAGACTGGCACCTGTGCCAACATCTGTTGCCAATCTTTTTTTTCCTTCCCCCAAAACCTCTAGTGCATGGTTGTATATTCTAGTTGTGGCACGTGGGACACCGTCTCAGCATGGCCTGATGAGTGGTGCCGTGTCCTTGCCCAGGATCCGAACTGGCGAAACCCTGGGCTGCTAAAGTGGAGCGCGGGAACTTAACCGCTCAGCCCCAGGCCAGGTCCCGCAATAGGTTTTTTTGAAGGCAGTCAACAAGATGATTCCCTCCACTCTCTTTCTCTCCTTCTCTCCCTCACTTCCTGCTTTTTTCTTTTCTTTTTGGATGATCTATACAGCTTAAATGATAATGCTTGTTTTCCAGTGAGTATGCTGCTTCCCCAAAATGGACTTAGATAATCTAAAGTGGAATGTTTTCAAGATTACTGCTATAATTCGGTTTAAATAACAGTACAAAACAAAGTAAAACAAGCAAACCCTCCCCCCCCCCCCAATCACTGCAATAAAATTTCACTGGGAAGGTGAACATTTACCCTAAGTTCTCTGAACATTCAGTATGGGAGAAAAAGAGACACAAAACATTTTGTCGTCTTTTTCTATTGCTGAATGCCATGGTCATGACCAGTGTTGGGAAGATAAGAAAGCAGGTGATGTGTAGGGGGTTTGGTTTTTGATTGTGGCTTTTGGGGTTGCCTCTCTGGGCATTTTGTTATAAGCTGTTTCTGAGCTCTCTGAGATTTGCATTGTTTTTTGTTTTTCCTTTTTTTTTCTCTCTCTCCTGGCAGCTTTAATGCCTAGAATATAGTTCTTGCATACTCTTTACTAGTTTAAAGCCTGGCTGGTATCACTGGCTTTAGTCTGGTGAGTCCAGGGAAGGGACCCTTATGTAGAAATTGGCGTTATAGAAAGTTTATGTTCATTAAACCAGTACTGGACTATAGAAGGGGTCAAGGGCTTGGGAATAGAGTAATATTTAGCTGGAGATGGGCTTTAGCTAAAAAATGAGAGAGGTATAGCATCATCTAACATCTTAATCATCCATTTACTTTAAACACTCGTTTAGCCCCTATATTTATCATGTAAGCTCTAGCGAAGAAACAGATGTGTGTTTCTGCCCTCCACATGCTAATGGGAGAGACTGAGTAATTAATAAATATTTTTGGTGCAGTGTAATAGATGTGTTTGTAAAGTCCTTCATGATCCTGGAGGAGGCGGTAGGAGGAAACCCACTGAAGCATGTTGTAAGTCCCCGGTGATACAAAACTGAATGAGTTGTAAGCTCTAAATCAAGGAGATCACAAAGTCATGGCATTCTTTCATCCACCGTCGTTTAGTACCATAATTTCACCATATGGTGTGGCTAAGGAATTTATAATAAACCTATTTCTTGAACACCTATACTTTTGTGATAATGAATGATATTTACCATATGACAGAATTGAGTTATATGAATAATTATATGTACACATATACACACAAAATATAATTTAGGAAATGGATATTCTTTTATTTTTGTATCTTAGGTAACTTTGAGCAGCAATGAGCATGTATCTCTTGAGTCCTAATCAAACAGTTATTACAGTTTGTACCTAATTTTACCTCTGTAAAAAAGGGTACATAGGAATGCTGGGGAGATGGTATCTTCAATTTATATCCTTGACCTTCTTTCCCTTCCCACTTGCTTTGAGGAATAGTATAACAAACAGTGCAGGCAAGCTACTTGGTCCTAGGAAGTACATTTGAGGCCATACATTCTCCCAGTCCTACGGGGAGAGATTAGGCAAGGGAACCAAAAAGTTGACGTAAGTTAGCTCATTCCATTAATGTAATGTTTAACGTACAAATTTGTGTGTAAACATACAAATCAAGAGGTGTATTTTCTGTGTAGGAGGGGGCAGAAAAGGAGGGTGAGGGAATTGATTGCATCAAAACATTAAAAAAAACCTTCCTGGATTTTAGTAATCTTAACCAGATCTAGAATAAGAAGAATATCATTATCTCAGGGCAGTCTGGATTGTAGATTTGGGTTGGGTCGTTGACATTTGTGGGCAATATGAGACCTAGTTTAAGTCAATCTGGTCTTGAGGCTGAATTTCCTTTTGTTATTACTTCGTGTGACTCATATATGCATTTTAATTTTTGCAGATTGGGTGTATTTTGTAGAAATTAGGTATTCTCATGTTTTTTATAACAAATGTCTATGTGACCCATTGCCTGGTCGTTATGATGGATGTGATCTGGTCTGTTGACATTATTAAGGGTTCATTTCTTAGTGGTATTTTATTATAATAGTAGGTTAAAAATATGTAATGGTAGAGGTTTATCCACCAGGAGATTCAGGATTGAGTGTAGTTTTCCTAGACTTTTGACCAGTTTATACTTTTAGAGTATGTTGTAGAATCCTCCTTTTAAATGGTGATTGTACATGCCCGCAGGTGCTGGTCAATTGCCGGATGCCTCTTCTCTCTCTTGTGTATGACCTCTGGCACTAATTCTTCTTTCCTGTTTGTGGTATTGTTGCTTCTTCCCCCAGAACTCATTGCTTGTTTTTGTTCATTCATCTTGAATTGCCAAGATACAAATAAGATCCCTTTATTTAAACTTCTAAATGTACATGTGCATTACAAAAGGAACAAAACTTTCAAATGAAAACACTCCCGTTTGTGAAAGTCAATAAGAAATTAAATATACCTTTCTATATACAGCAGTCTTTGTGTTACATAGACCTTTTGCATACTGTTAACTTTTCTCTTTTGAGCATAACCTAGTTGCTTTGTACATAATCCACTGTATTATTGCTATTGTTTTGTATTATCCTGAACTGTGCAGTTGAACAGTAGGAAGCCTCTCAAGTTGGCTCTGACTTTTTATCTTCCCTTAGGTTCTTGAAAACTTGCTTTCTGGCCACAGTGGGATGTTCTAGATAAATTCTGATTTTCTTCTGACCCAATTTATCTACCTAAATACCTTCCAAGAAATTCTGGTATACTTTAGTAGTAAATAGTTTAAGAGAAAAAGCCCAGGGGTGGAGGGCGCATGTGAGAGTTAGTTTTGGGGCAGAGAATACTGCTGCTAATGATGGATCACACTTAAAAGTGACAGAGGTGTAACCTGTTTATTTTTAAGTATATAAGGTTACTTTGACCTTTACATTTTAACAACTGTTGTTGTTACTTACTTTCTTTTAGTATGTGGTTTCGTTGTGTCCCAAAGAAAGACTTTATTCTATTTTCACATAAGTTATTTTAAGTAATGATGATTTGGAGTCCTATTACATTGTGTCTAATGTCATGTTGCAAATACTGCAGTGAGAGCTAATACAACAATTCACTTTTTCCCCATCATTAAGAAACATAGCTATATTATTTTGACATTGATCTAGTCGGGCAAAATCTTGAGCATAAAGATGATGTAGCATGAATGAGATTATCTCAGGAAGCCAAAAAATTGGAAAAACTCATTCTTGCTGAGGTTTTTGTAATTAACATAAAGTGGGTTAAGACACCTGAATATTACTTAAGGCTTATTTAGAACACTAAGTAACACATGTCTTGAGCAGGCAGTTTTCCAGCATGTAATTTCTTGCTTAAGAGCAAGAAAAACGTCATTGAGCCAAGTAGCATTACTCTTGCTGCGTTTAGATATATTTAAGATATTCTGTAGGCTGAGTTTATTTTCAGGAGGTTAGCCTTTTATTATTCTGACATGTAGATATTTGTTTCACTAGATTTTTCGCTAGGCAAACTTTTGGGTGAAGAAGTGAACACTAAGTATTCTCTGCCTTTATTTAACTGTCATAGAGTCATAGATATCTAGAACTGAAAAGAATCCCAGAGTTTACGTTATTTAACATTTTTTATAGGCAAGGAAATTAATGGTCAGAGGAGTAAAAGTGTAGTTTGTCCAGTTTTTGATGTTTTCTTGATGACTCAAAGTAATTGTTATAAAAACGAGTCATTATGTTATATTTTAAATATATACTTTAATAAAGTGATTACTCAGAAAACTTGTCTAGGTGCTATATTCCTGGTACTAAACTTGTAATTGGTTGACATAATTTAACATACTTTCTATATTATGTAACATTGTCTTTTTGTGTTTGAAATTTCATTTTTCTGAGGAAAACTGCATGTCTCTTGATCTGTTGGCATTGCCGCTGCTATATTCTTAAAGAAAGCTAACCTCTACTTGAGTAAAGTTGGCATTAAATATTACTTCCTCAAATACGTTATCCAGAGCTTAAGTAATTAAAATAGTTAGTTTGTGATATGCTATTTCCTAGGGTACGGCACTAGATTAATACTTTATTTTTTTTTTCATCATTTTCTCCCCATGGCTTAAGAGTTCTTGAAGCCAGCATAGCGGAAAATAAAGCCTGTTTGAAGAGGACACCTACGGAGGTTTGGAGGGATTCTCGAAACCCTTACGATAGAAAAAGGCAGGACAAAGCTCCTGTTGGACTAAAGAATGTGGGTAATACTTGCTGGTTTAGTGCTGTTATTCAGGTAAGGGTCTTTTTGCAGATCTGATTTGGTGGGCACGATAGCAATAGAAACTGGCTTGGGGTTGTGTTTCTTTTAAGTTGTATACTTGAAACATAACTGCAGGCTAAGTTTTAATATGCCTTTCTATCTAATAAACTAGTTTGGGGATTGCAGTATTCCCCACCCCACTCTGTTCCTTCTCCCGGTATGGAGTTTTAACACTAGAGTACTATCTGTGCTTTATTTGAAATTATTTTGAATTAATTTCTCCTCCTTCCCGGCTAAGAATTGTTGTCAGAATGTAAAGAAAATATTTTTGTATGTCTTGCAAATTAAGGGAAGGATGTAACCAAGATGTGAAATTAGAACTGCTTTTTTTGTGATTAGATTTATTTGTATATAATGGAAAGTGTTATTCATAGAATTATAGTCATTTAAATACTATTTTTAATACAAGGAAGCATTTCATTTGAGGAGGGTATAGATTGGCAGATAATTCTCAATGTATAGGTGAAAATGATGTAAAGAATAAATATTGATGAATCAAGAATAACACATGTTCCTTCTAACTTGGGAAGCCCTTAATGGAATGTTTTTTGAGCCCCTTATTCTAAAATGAAAAATCTTTGTATGCATAGATATCTGTCCTCTTCTCAATTTTAACTAATTTTCTTTTCTTTTTTTTCTTACTCTTTTATGTGATGACTATTGTCATAATTCTTTACCATTCTCAGTTAGACATTAATAATGTTATTAGATTGCAAAACCTTAACAATCTCCTTAATCTATGAATAATAACCCTTTAGGAAAATTAATATTTATGTTTATTTTGCTAATACAGTAGAATTGTAGCTTATTAATTAGTGTTCCTGATGAGTACTTTTTAAATCATTAAGATGTAGGGGCCGGCCCAGTGGCACAATGGTTAAGCGCGCATGTTCTGCTTCTCGGCGGCCCAGGCTTCGCCGGTTTGGATCCCGGGTGCAGACATGGCGCCACTTGGCAAAAGCCATGCTGTGGTAGGCGTCCCACATGTAAAGTAGAAGAAGATGGGCATGGATGTCAGCCTTCCTCAGCAAAAAGAGAAGGATTGGCAGTAGTTAGCTCAGGGCTAACCTTCCTCAAAATCAATCAATCAATCAATAATAAAATCATTGGATGTCTATGCCACTTCTTTTTATATTAAAAATATCTCTTCATTTGTAGCTTTCCAAACCTGTATGTATGACAGTGTAAATTTTCATGTGATATTAAAGCAGCTAACTTGGTTATGTAGTTCATTTTCTATAAGGTTAATTGTATTCTGTAGGATATTAATTTGTAATTTTACCATTTTTTCCACTTCAGTGTAATAAATTTCAACCTTTTCCCCCCTTTTTTTTGCTTCTGGCACATGATACCATGCAATTTGAATTCCTTTAGCTTTCTGGATTTATGCCTCACTCTTCAATATACTATGGTAAACACTAGTTAGCATGTAGTATGTATGTATATTTCTTTTCCAAGCTATTGAAATATTAAGGAATACCTGGATTAACCTAAATCTGTAATAATAGCTTTGTTCCTAGGCTTGATTGCACATGAATTATTCACTTACATCCCAACAATATCTAACATTTTCTTTGCTATCTTAGAGTCTCTTCGATCTTCCTGATAGGCTATCTTGCTTTACTTTACTTGCACTATTAGTAAGGGGTTTTACATTTCACTGTCCAATCTAAATTTTATAATTTAGACATCATTTTAAAATATGAAGCTCACTATGAAGGCTGTGATCTGAGTGTTCATGAATATGCTTCGCTGCCTCTATTTGGACAAGTGGATGCTATCTCTGCGCTATTATGGCCAATAAGTGAGGCTCATTGATTAGACGCTTCTCTTAGAAAACTTTAAGAAGAAAGAAAGTACTTGGAAATAATCAATATTTGTTTGTTAGAAGAGGAGTTCTTTATTTTTCCACAGCGTATTGTAAGAGGCCTGTTTGAAATGATAACTAAATTACTAATAATAGGTATGGGGATCATAACCTATCATTTTCATAGGTTAAACTCCTCTCATATCTTAATTCAAATTTGAATCAGTTGTTTATCTATTTCTATCTTAAGTGTTATTTGCTGACCTTAGATTTTGCTTTACATTTCAAATTTTTGGTGTTTTTTGGTAGAGAGCAGAATGAACTAGAAAAATCGCTTGTTTTCAAAATTTGAAGTAATTTTACTAATTTTTAAGTTTTATCTTAGATTAGTGGCTACTTAACTGGTAGCATGGCTTTACCACACTCCTAACATAGGCAAGTATAAGGTTTTCGGAATTACTTATTTTTTCTTTTGGAGAGATTTAGACACCTAGGAGAAGTAACCTCTAACCTTAAAAAATTTGAGTTATAGTGAATTATTAAGATATTGACTTGGGGATTTGGAAAAAAATGTTAAGCGTCAAATTTTGGAAAATTGTGGACGGGAAAAAATTTGTCTGAAGATCACTTTGTGGTTTTTTTTTTTTCCTTACTATAATTATTCTAAGTAGTTTTTTATTTTCATCTCTAGTAATAAAAACTTTTTGTTTTTTCATTTTCTGACATTATTCCTTAATTCCATAGACATAATCTGAGATATAACAGTTTATCATCATAATTGGAACTTCTCACTTATGAAAGAAAAGTTGGGCAGGAAGTCTGTATTAGTGTTGGAAGTGTTTTATTATATTTTCCAAAGTGAGTTGGAGCTTGTTCAAACTGTGACGTAAATGTACTATAAAGTTTCAATTACAAAATTTCTCAGGGATGGAATTTACTTAGTTGGCAGGACTTGCAGGAAGCAACTGGGATTCTTTTCCTTCTAAGTATATCTGCCAATTATAGAAGGTTACTGAGATTATAAACTGCTAACTTCGGAGTAGGTAGTGGGAGTAGGCTACAAAAGGTAGAGCTTTATTGTACTTGTTCTTTTAGCTATTGGGACCGATAATTTGGGAGAAAAGTGGTAGAGTATCAGAAAGGGATTATAAGAGGCAAAGAGAAGATTTTACAGAGAATAGCTTAAATAGTCTTTTGGATGCTAGCAATATTAGCCTGACTGTCTTTAGATTGAGCATCGACCCCTTATCTAGTCAGGACTGTTTTAATCCTGTTCAAATGAATTTTTATGTAAAAAGCACTAAGTGGGGCTACTTTCTCCACTAGGGTATCCGTGAGTGAGGTAGTTATTTAGAGGTATGTATTCTCCTCTCTCTCTAGTTTGGAGTGTAATCCGTAGATTCTCAGGATGATCCTTAGCACCTTTCCTATTTGGATGCTTCTGAGATGCTCAGAAGTAAGGTGCTCATGCTTCTCAGTTTGCCTGGTACAGTCCAGTTTATTCCTCTTGTAGATCCACTAGTGCCTATTAATTAGTCATAAAGCCCTCTTTCATCCTTGGATAATGAAGGATATGGTCACCCTACTCATAAATCATGTAACTACAGGTTGACTAAAATACAAGCATCCTGAGGGCAGAGAACATATCTTCTAGGTTATTGTTCTATACCAGTATACAGTACAGTGTCTGACACATTGGAGGAGCCTTTTAAGTAATTATTGAATGAGTGAGTGAATGAACCAAAAAGGACCATATATTATTTATGGTGGAATTGAAGACTTTAATTGCTTCTATCACCCTAATGCTGTATGGGATTGAAAAGATGTGGCAAGTTTTCAAAAAATCTCAAGATATCATTTAACATGTTTATTCACATTACTTGCTCTTATCTCTTTAATCTTCATCAAAGAACGTAAGTACATAGTTCAAACAGAAAACCAAAACCCCATAGCAATAAAAGGCTTACAGTGAAAAACAACAGTAATCAGCCTCAATCCTCCCTATATCATACTCCTTAAAGGCAACTACAGCCACTTCTAGCTGTTTCTCCTATCTCATTTTTCTAAATGACATGCCTTCCTGCTGAGAAGAATGAGGATTTAGCTCTTTCATTTCAGCTACCTAGAATTGCCTTTCCTTTCATCTCCCAACATAACTTATATTACAAGTTAAAAATAGTCAGTAGTGTTGATGTTTTCTGTGACTTTACATATTACACTGATTTACTACGACTACCCCTTTGAAATCTTTTGTTTTCCTGGAATTGTCAATTGCCATTATTTTTCCTTTCTGTTTTCTATATACTTGTTCTTAAAACTTTCTATATGCTCCAACATCTCTGTTATGGTCTTATCAATAATATGTTTTATTTGCTCGAACATATTAGATCCATTTTTAGGGGGGTTGGGGGAGTACTTTCCCACAGAAGATTGCCCTGCCTCAAATCCAGACTGGATTGTGATTCTTTTTGTTTTAAGCACTGTTGCTGGCTTTCCAGAAGCAGGTCTAGAGAAAGGGGATCCGGGAAGGGTCGATTGGGGCTCAGTTGGCGAGTTTTTACTTAATCCTCCTGTTTGTAGCCCAGAATCTCATGCCCTCTCCTACCATGGCACACACTGCGACTGATTTTCCTGAACCTCAGTCACTTAAGTTCAGTTATATCCAAAGACTAAACTTTCTGTATGCCACGCACGGAGGGAGTAGTTGTCTGATCTTCTGGGTCTGGGAAGGACAGAGGGACTTAATTGCTCTGTATCCAGACTTTCATCTTGTAATCAGGCCATCTACGTTTAGTCCCTACCTTACCTTGAAACTTACGTGGTACCATTTCATTTTTTTTTTAAATCTACCAAGGAGAATTTATCTTGCTTCTCCTTGGTATCCTCCATTACAGACAGTTGATGTCTTCCTTTGCTCTCTTGTCATTATTCTTTTTGTTTTCCACAAATTGTTTGAATTCTCATCTCTCATAGCTCTCTGCTGTTAGCAGGAGTTTAGGCAAAGTCCATTTCGGCAAGTGCTCTTCAGAATTCACATTTTAGCTTTAGACTGAATGAAAGGATACTTGTTTTCAGTGTGCATCAATCATAAACACAATTTAGGCAGTAGTGATATTTACCCTTTCCCACCCCTTTTGGAGGAATATGTTGACCACTACTATTATGACTGTGATTTAGAGTACAGAGTGTTTTGGACTTAAAAAAGTTAATCTCTATGATTTGTGTGATGGTCACAAGTTCTACTTCGGGTGATAACTTGTTAGGTTGTTCTAGACCAGCTTCTTGATGATATTTTCCTGGACTGCAAAACAAAACAAAACGAAAACAAAAACAGCTTTTTGAAGACATCGCATAACCCTAAAGCAGTGAGTAATTTTGAGGCTAAGCTTTGAGAAAACAAGAGGTTCAGAGAGTAAGCTTCACATTTTGGGCTGATTTTATTCTCGAGGCAATTCCAGAAATAGTTGCTGAATGGCTGGGAAACTAAGCAAAGTTTTGCACAGATTTAGAGCCCTAGTAAACACCTCAGACTTTCAGTTAGAATTATAAAGGGCTGGAACCTAGGATTAACTGAGACCCGAAAATAAAGCGTGCTTTATGGTTTCTGAATTCCACCTTCATCTCAGAATTGATTGGATGAAATTGATCTTGGATTGCAAATGGCCTCACTCTTGCTTTCTGCCAGAAGCAAATGTAAATTCTTTTGGAAGATAATATCATCATTGAATTTTCTCCAGTTCATCGTGTATAATGTCTAGCACTCACATCAGCTGTAATCAGTCATATCAGCAAATAAGATGTGTCTAAAAATTAATAGAAAATAATGGGCAATAGAAATATGCCTACAGGAAAACCTGAAAATTGAATTGATATAATAACTATTAATATGCTCAAGGAATTAAAAACCAGAATGAGGATTTTTTTCTTGATTTTTTTTTTTTATTTTATTGAGGTCTAACTGGCTTTTAACATTGTGTAAATTTCCGGTTTTCCATTATTATATTTCAGTTTTTGTATAGATTGCATTGTGCTCACCACCAATAGTCTAGTTTTTATCCATCACCATTCACATGTGCCCCTTTACCCATTTTGCCTGCCCCCTATCCGCTTTTCCTCTGGTAACTGCTAATCTGTTCTCCTTATCTATGTGTGTGTTTGTTTCAGATTGAGAATTTTGATAGAAAACTAAAAACTATTAAAAAAATAAAAATTTTAGAACTGAAAAATATAACAAAGTCACAAAATCAATGGATGAATTATAGCAGCATATTAGAAACAGCTGAAGAGAGAATTAGTCAGCTAGACAGTTGGTCTGAAGAACATTTTCAGATTAAAGCCATGAAATGCAGATAAGAGCATATAAGAGATTTTGAACATGGTGAATAGTACTAACATAGTGTATTTGTGGTTCAAGGGAGAGTAAAAAGAGAATAGGGCAAAAGTAATATTTGAAGAAATGACTGAGAGTGTTCAAAACCTAATGAAAGAGATTGAGCTACAGATTCAGGAAGGAATAGGAATCAAGTAGTATGGACATAAAGAATACTGTGACAAGGCATATCATAATAAAACGGAACAAACTATAGACAAAGAGAAAATCCTAAAAGTAGCCAGTTGGAAAAGATATATATCACCTCTATGAAGGAGCAAAAATAAATCTAACAGCTGACTTCCCAACAGAAATGCGATCTTTAAAGTGCTGGAAATACTAACTGGCCATATAGAATTCTAGAACTAGCAAAAATATACAAAAATGAAGTAAGAACAATTTTGATTTTAGCAGATGGTGAAATAATTCACCACCAGCAGACCTACACCAGATGAAATTCTACTGGGTGTTCAGGAAGCAGGAAAATGTTCTCCAGCGGGAACTCAGAGCACAGAAATAGGACTGGGATTCTCCTCATTTGTCCATATTCTCTTTCCAATTTAAATTCCTCATAAGAACAGCCCATACGTTGCCCCCCTTACTTATATCTCATTTCTTCAGTACTTATTACTGCTGTTCTTCTCCCATTCTACTGAAAAGATGGTTTTCTAATTGACAAATCCAAAGGTTGTTTTTCCTGCCCTTACTTTACTGGAATGTGGCAACCTTTGAGAGTAATGCTCATCTTGTCCTTCTTAAAATTTGCCGGTATTCTTTGATGTGCTTCAGAATCTTCTGTGGTACTTTGTGTCTTTGTTGAGAGGCCCCTGGCACAGGTTCCTTTTAAAGCTCCACTGTTATTCTGATACACAGCTATATGTGAAAGCCCTTGGTTTCTCTACTCCTTTTTCTTCTGTGATCTCATACTCTCCATTTCCCTTACTATTCTTATTTTGTGTTTCTCATCATTCCTCTGGCTTTTAAATGATTCTTTTTCCCTAGGGTTCTGAGCTTGGTCTACTATTATTGTATTCACATTTTTTCTGATTTATAATGTCTATACTCATTGTTTTAACTTGTAATCACAAGATTGTGATCAGGGCAGAGACTTAATATATTTTATTCTCTTTTGCCTGTCTTCCTTGTGTCTGGCCATGTAGTGAGTGCTCCATAAATATTTGCTAAATGAATAAATAAATGAATTATCTCATGTTCATATTGTTGCATTAAGAAATACTTCCAGATCGCAAGATAACCAAAATATTTTCCTACAGTTCCTGTTATCAGCTTTATGGTTTTACCTTTCATATTTAGGCCTTTAATCCACATCTATATCTATATATCTATATCTGACTCTATTTCTTATATATACTAGGCCAATTTTCCAAACACCCACCTACTAAACAAAACTTTGTTTTTATTTGTAGTGCCACCTTTATCTATGTGTTAGTCAAGTTGGCTAACCCATCTTTACTAAGATTTAATACATCATTGCCTCCTGTCCAGTGATTTTCAAACTTTATCAACTGTGATTCTCAGAAAGGAAGACAGTCTACGTTGTAAAACACTTTACATGTACACATGTATATAAAATATATACAAGAAAAATTTTACAAACAGTATCCTGTGGTGAATTTACAGTGTATGATATGTTCTGATGTTTTCCATTGCATTTTACTTCATGTTTTAAACATGTTCATCGTGATAACATTAATGGATTATAAGTTATAGTTTAAAAAACAGCTCCAGGAAACCTTCCCACGGACGTCTTTCATATGCTCTCGTTATGCTCTGTATGATCTGAATTAGAGTATCTTGGAATCATATTTCTATTGTTATAATTATATGTGTGTCTCCTTCTAGGTTGTGTGTCTCCTTGAGCACAGAGATAATATGTAATTTCTTTGCTCTGCTATCACTGAGCATCTGATTTATTTATTTATAAATAAATTTGTTTATTTTAAATGAATTAGAATTATTTACAAAATAAATTATTTATCATTATATTATAACAGATAATATAATAAATAATATAATAATATATTATAATATAATATACAATATATTATTATTAAATAAATTTAAATTATTATAAGTTTATTTGTGCTATATCCTTGTAGAATTGATACGTCTAGATAACTCATAGTGAACATAACGTGTCTGAAAAGTTGTAGACTTTACATTTGTTTATCTTCTATTTTGAGGAAACTGTTAAGCACGTAGTAATATAAGGAAAGCTTTAGTAATATAATATGGTGTGGGGTTTTATTTTTGCATTGTCCATGTATACTTTTCTGCTTTGCAACACAATAAATATTGTTAATGATCAAGAATAGTATGTTAAGGTATAAGAAATTTGACTTTTTCTTGGGGAGAAAATAGTCTTATGCTAATTGCATCTGTTCTGTGTATAAGCAGTATAATTGTCAAAAACAAATCTCTAAGACCCGTCATATTTTTATGGTTTTGTTAATAGAATTTTCCCTTAGTTATCTTAAATTGTTGTTCTTTTTCAGTCATTATTCAATCTTTTGGACTTTAGAAGATTAGTCCTGAATTATAAGCCTCCATCACATGCTCAAGATTTACCCCGAAACCAAAAGGTAAAATACAAAAAGATTTTTAAGCAGAGCATGTATGATATGGTCTTCCTGTATTATCTGTGCTTGTTTTAGGAGCACTTGCCCCGTCAAGTGTGAAACAGTGTCAAACTTGAAGGTCAACCCATTAATCTCACTTTAGTAATTGCTTTTTTCCTTCCTTTTGAGTTGTCAAATTTCAGTAAACTTTATAGGTTACAATTTACACTTCAAGGTCTTTCCTCAATTGTCTGCTGAAAACTTATGTAGAAATCAAAAAGTTTTTCTATTGTTTCTGTAGATAAGCCCTTGAGAAGATTAGTTTTGCACTGGCTGTCTTTGCAGTACAAATGTATAACTTATATTTTGTAAGTTAATGTTGTTAGGCAATATAATGTGAGAGCTCAGACACAGGGCCAGATTGTCTAGGTTCTGGCTGTGAAGCTAGAGCAAGTTACGTGATCTGTCTTTGTTCAGTTTGCTTATCTGAAAAGTGTAAGTAACAACAGCAGTTATTTTATAGAGTTACTGTGAGAATCAGATGAGATAAAACACATAAAGGGCATAGAAGGGCCTGGTACATAGTAAGTACCAGATGTCAACTCTTGTCTGTTATTATATTGTTTATATTAGCTTTTAAAAAGATAAGACTTGATTTGCATGCAGAAATTCATACTTAGTGGAAAAAAATTGCTTATGGAGACAGTATGCTTGAGTATAGGGCTTTTCTGGTCTTGTCATTAAAGAATTTGTAGCCCTGTAGGGAACTAGTCTCAAAGATATAGAAGTTAAAATTTTAGGTTTCAGTAAAGTCTTGAACTTTGTGTGACCTATTGTTAGTAGTAATGATACATTATTAAACTATAGTTTTCTTTTAGTGTATAATTTTGAAAACTACTTTTACTGTAAACATAGGAAACATTTATAATACAAGCCAGTGGGAATATAATTTGATTTATAACTAGCTTTTTAAGCTATAATCGTTGGGCTATAAAATGTCAGGCTGATAAACAAGCCGTTTTTAAAAGGGAACTCAGATCACCTGACAACCCCTCATACCTCCAGAGAAATTAAGAAAAACTCCTTCAATCATTACAGTTTGTACATGAAACTTTTTGAACCTATTGCTTCCTGTTATTGCAGTTTGTTATTATCGGTGGTTCTTTCTTCTGATGTCTCAGTTGAATTATATTTATAATTTATGTGACATTATTTAGAATTATTACTTCTGGTTAGGTATTCATATGCATATTGACCTTTTTTTTATGTTCCAGAATTTTAGGGCTTTACAGAGTTTTAATTTCTCAGTTGTAGCAGATTTTTGGCAAACTGAATCCTCAGTATATATAAAGGATAATATCTCACTTACAAGTGGGATTTTTGTAGGACTGCAAGATTGGTTTAGTGTTTAGAGTTCAGTGTAATTCACCGTTTTAACAGACTGAAGAAAAAAAACCATATGATTATCTCAGTAGATGAAGAAAAAAGGATTTGACAAAAGCTAGCATCTATTCATGACAAAATCTCTCAGAAGCTAGGAATAGCAAGAAACTTTCTTATCCTGACAAAAGCTCATTTATGAAAAATCTACAACTTATATAATATTTAATGTTGGAAAGGCTGAATGCTTTTCTCCAAAGGTCAGGAGCCAGCAAGGATGTCGGCCCTCACTACTTCTATTAAGCATTAGACTGGAGTTCTCAACCAGTTTTATTAGCAAGAAGAAGAAATAACATGCATGTTGGAAAGGAAGACAGAAAGCTGTCTTCTTATGTATATGACTTGACTGTCTATCTACAACATCCTAAGTACTCTCCACCTACAAAAAGATGCTAGAACCAAGAAATGAATTCAGCAATGTTATATGATACAGGCGAACACACAAAGATCAGTTGTATTTCTAAATACCAGCTGCACACAATTGGAAATTTAAATTAAAAAAATACTTATATACAATAGCATAAAATATGGAATATTAGGGCTAAAGTGGACAAAAGATATATATGAAAACAGCAAGATATTGTTGAGAGAGGTTAAAGAAATAAAGTGATATATTATGTTCATGGATCAGGGGATTCAATATTGTTAAGACATGAATTGTCCTCAGTTCAATCTATAGATTCAATGCAATCCCAGTCATAATCACAGCAGGCTTTTTTATCGGAATTGACATACTGATTCTAAAATTTATATCGAAAATCAAAGGATATAGAATAGCCATAGCAATTTAAAAAAGAAAGACAATGTTGGAAGAATTAATTCTCAGGCTACAGTGATCAAGACACTCTGTTATTGGTGAAAAGATAGTCATATAGCTCAATAGAACAGAATAGAGAGTCCTGAAATAGACCTACATGTACAGGGTGAATTGATTTGAGTCAAAGTTGCCAAAACAATTCAATGGGCAAAGGGAAAATCTTTTAAACTAATGGTGTCATAGGCAGAAAAATAATTCTCAACTCTTACAGGACACTATATATGGGAAAAGAAATTCATAATAGGGTATAAACCCAAAAGGAAGAAAACCATAGGAATTCTTAAAGAAAACACAAGAGAAAATTTTAGTGTCCTGAGCTAAGAAAAGATTTCTTAAGTAGGACATTAAGAAGGCACAAATCATAAAAGAAAAAAGTGATAAAATGGACTTCATCAAAATTAAAAACTTTTAATCTTTGAAAAATTCATACAAAATAAAAAGACAAGCCACAGACTGGGAGAAAATATTCTCAAAACATGTATCAGATAGAGAGGGTCGGAGCAAAATGGCGGGGTGAGCTGACCCGGGATTCTCTCCCCTCCAAAATACAACAAAAGATTGGAAGAACTGAATTTCAGAGAATAAACATAATGCCAGCTCGTTAGAGACCTACACTACCAAGAAGGCGGAGATCATAACCTTGCTTACACCCTCGGAGGCGCTGGAACGGTAGGAGAGAACATCGCTCCCTCCCCTAGAGTCTGCGATGCTGCGGCGCGGGTCGGGCAGGTGCAGGGGAGGGGCCGCGTGACCAGGGGATCATCCAGGACTCCTGCCGCTGATTCAGTGGAGACCCGCTGATGGGGGGGAAAGCTTCCGTCCGTGGGGACCGTATAAATCAAGGGCCTTGGGAGACCAGAGAACAGAACTGATCTGAACCCAGACCAGCACGTAACAGCCACTCCCCCCCAGCAAAGCCAGTGGGCGCAGCCATCTTGCCCCAAGGCGGAGAGCTAACGCCACTCCCGACCCCCATTTAGTGGCGACAGGCTGTAACTGCAACTGAATTCTACCACCATGAGAAAAAACCGCTCCTCTACCATCCAGCAATTTATAAAAGCCCCAGACCAGAAGGAAAACAATAAAAACACAGAATTAAGTCCTGAGGACTTGGAATTAGGTAAACTAAATGATAATGAATTCAGAGCAGCTATAATCAAAAAACTCAATGAGGTAGAGAGAAAGATAGAGAAACAAGCCGAGTTCTGGAGTTACTTCACAAAAGAGATTGAAATCATAAAGAAGAATCAAACAGAATTACTTGAGATGAAAAACACAATGGACCAGATAAAACAGAATACGGATTTCCTGAATGCCCGTGTAGGCAACCTAGAGGAGCAAATCAGCATAATCGAGGACAGACAGGCTGAATGGCGCCAGACAGAGGAAGAAAGAGAACTAAGAATTAAAAAAAATGAGGAAAATCTCCGAGAGATAATGGATTCAATGAGGAGTAAGAACATAAGGATCATAGGAATTCCCGAGAATAGGGAAAAGGAAAATGGAGCAGAAAGTGTGCTTAACGAAATTATTGAAGAGAACTTCCCAAATCTAGGGATCAACGGGGAAATGTGTGTAGAGGAGGGTTTTAGATCTCCTAGATTTGTCAGTGTAAAAAGACCCTCCGCAAGGCACATAATAGTAAAGTTGGCACATAGGAATGATAAGGAAAGAATACTCAGGGAAGTAAGGAAAAAAAAGAGAATAACCTATAAAGGAGCCCCTATCAGACTGTCAGCCGATTTCTCTACAGAAACCCTACAAGCTAGGAGAGAATGGAGTGATATATTCAAAGCTTTAAAGGATAAAAACCTTCAGCCAAGAATACTCTATTCAGCAAGAATTTCCTTCAGATATGAGGGAGAAATTAAATCTTTTCCAGACAAGCAAAGGTTAAGGGAATTTGTAACTAAAAGCCCTCCATTACAAGAAATCCTCAAGAAGGCTCTCATACTTGAAAAAAGAGAAAAAGGGAGAAAGGGGACACAAGCCACAGACTAGGGAGACCGATGGATAGAACCAGAACAGGATAGCAAATATTCAACTATAGCTTTAGGGTAAAAATAAGGAAACTACCAAAACAAGGACGATCTTAGCACTCTAACTACCAGTTAATAAGACAAGTTGGAATAAAAAATGAAAATAATTATTTAGGAGGGGAAGAGCAAAGGGTCTAAATCAGTGTTGGTCGAGTAAGTAAGAGACCACCAGAGAATAGACTATATTATACACGAGATTCTAAATACAAACTTCAAGGTAGACACTAAAATAAAGTACAGAACAGAGTCACAAATCATAGATAAGGAAAAATCTAAGAAACCCAGCATAAGAAATTGCAGTATTAAATGGATAGTCTAAAGCACACAGGAAAAGAAACACAGGAAAACAAGATAATGAGCGAAAGATTGACAGCATTAAGTCCACATGCATCAATAATCACTCTCAATGTGAACGGGTTGAACTGTGCAATAAAAAGACACAGAGTGGCAAAATGGATTAAAGAACAAGATCCAACAACTTCTTGCCTCCAGGAAACACACCTCAGCCCCAAGGACAAACACAGACTCAGGGTGAAGGGGTGGAGGACAATACTTCAAGCAAATAGCAAGGAAAAAAAGGCAGATGTTGCAATTCTCATATCAGACCAAGTGGGTTTCAAAATAACACAGGTAAAGAGAGACACAGAGGGACAATATATAATGATCAAAGGGACACTTCATCAAGAAGAAATAACGCTTATAAATATCTATGCACCCAACACAGGAGCACCAAGATTCATAAAGCAACTATTAACAGACCTAAAGGAAGATGTTAAAAACAACACAATCATAGTAGGGGACCTCACCACCCCTCTCACATCAATGGACAGATCATCCAGACAGAAAATCAACAAGGAAATAGTGGAGCTGAATGAAAAACTAAAACAATTGGACTTAATAGACATATATAGATCACTCCACCCTGAAGGAGCTGAATACACATTCTTGTCAAGTGCACATGGAACATTCTCTAGGATAGACCATATGTTGGGAAACAAGACAAACCTCTACAAATTTAAAAAAATTGAAATAATAACAAGCATCTTCTCAGATCATAGTGCTATAAGGCTAGAAATTAATTACAAGAAAAAAGCTGAGAAAGGCACAAAGATGTGGAGACTAAACACACTACTGAACAAGCAATGGATCATTGGAGAAATTAAAGAAGAAATAATAAAATACCTGGAAACAAATGAAAATGATAGCATGCCATACCAACTCATATGGGATACAGCAAAAGCTGTATTAAGAGGAAAATTCATCGCAATACAGGCACATCTTGACAAACAAGAGAAATCCCAAATAAGCAACCTTAAAGCACACCTAACTGAACTAGAGAAAAAAGAACAAATGAAGCCCAAAGTCAGCAGAAGGAGAGAAATAATAAAAATCAGAGCAGAAATAAATACTATTGAAAAAGGCAGTAGAAAGGATCAATGAGACAAAGAGCTGGTTTTTTGAGAAGATAAATAAAATTGACAAACCACTAGCCAGACTTCCAGAGAAAAAAAGGGAGAAAGCTCAAATAAACAAAATCAGAAATGAGCGAGGAGAAATAACAACAGACTCTGCAGAAATACAACAGATTACAAGAGAATACTACAAAAAACTATATGCCAACAGAATGGATAACCTAGAGGAAATGGATAAATTCTTGGACTCCTACAGTCTCCGAAAGCTCACTCAAGAAGAGGCAGACAATTTGAACAGACCAATCACAAGGAAAGAGATTGAAACAGCAATCAAACGCATCCCAAAGAATAAAACCCCAGGACCAGATGGCTTTCCTGGGGAATTCTACCAAACTTTCAGAGAGGATTTAATACCCATCCTTTTCAAGCTACTCCAAAAAATTAGGGAAGATGGAACACTTCCTAACACATTCTGTGAGGCCAACATCATGCTGATCCCAAAACCTGACAAGGACACCACGAAAAAAGAGAACTACAGGCCAATATCACTGATGAACATAGATGCAAAAATTCTAAACAAAATTTTGGCAACCAGAATTCAGCAATTCATCAAAAGAATCATACATCAGGATCAGGTGGGATTCATACCAGGGACACAGGGATGGTTCAACATCCACAAATCAATCAACGTGATACACCACATCAACAAACTGAGGAATAAAAACCACATGATCATCTCAATAGATGCAGAGAAGGCATTTGACAAGATCCAACAGCCATTTATGATAAAAACTCTGAACAAAATGGGCATAGAAGGAAACTACCTCAACATAATAAAGGCCATATACGACAAACCCATAGCCAACATCATACTCAATGGGCAAAAACTGAACGCCATCCCCCTGAAAACAGGAACGAGACAAGGATGCCCTCTATCACCACTCTTATTTAACATAGTACTGGAGGTCCTGGCCAGAGCAATCAGGCAAGAAAAAGGAATAAAAGGAATCCAAATAGGGAGGGAAGAAGTGAAACTCTTGCTGTTTGCAGACGACATGATCTTATATATAGAAAACCCCAAAGAATCCATTGGAAAACTGTTAGAAGTAATCAACAACTACAGCAAAGTTGCAGGGTATAAAATCAATTTGCATAAATGAGTAACATTTGTACACTCCAGTAATGAACCAACAGAAAAAGAACTCAAGAATACAATACCATTCACAATCGCAACAAAAAGAATAAAATACCTTGGGGTAAATTTAACTAAGGAAGTGAAGGACCTATATAATGAAAATTACAAGGCCTTTCTGAGAGAATTTGGATGACGACATAAGGAGATGGAAAGACATTCCATGTATGTGGATTGGAAGAATAAACATAGTTAAAATGTCCATTCCACCTAAAGCAATCTACAGATTCAACGCCATCCCAATCAGAATCCCAATGACATTCTTTACAGAATTAGAACAAAGAATCCTAAAATTCATGTGGGGCAACAAAAGACCCCAAATTTCTAAAGTAGTCCTGAGAAAAAAGAACAAAACGGGGGAGGCGTCACAATCCCTGACTTCAAAACATACTACAAAGCTACAGTAATCAAAACAGCATGGTACTGGTACAAAAACAGGTGCATAGATCAATGGAACAGAATTGAAAGCCCGGAAATAAAACCACACATCTATGGACAGCTTATCTTTTTTTTTTTTTTTTTAAAGATTTTATTTTTTCCTTTTTCTCCCCAAAGCCCCCCGGTGCATAGTTGTGTATTCTTCATTGTGGGTTCCTCTAGTTGTGGCATGTGGGACGCTGCCTCAGCATGGTCTGACGAGCAGTGCCATGTCCGCGCCCAGGATTCGAACCGACGAAACACTGGGCCGCCTGCAGCGGAACGCGCGAACTTAACCACTCGGCCACGGGGCCAGCCCCTGGACAGCTTATCTTTAACAAAGGAGCTGAGGGCATACAATGGAGAAAAGAAAGTCTTTTCAACAAATGGTACTGGGAAAACTGGAAAGCCACATGTAAAAGAATGAAAATTGACCATTCTTTTTCACCATTCACCAAAATAAACCCAAAATGGATCACAGACCTAAAGGTGAGACCTGAAACCATAAGGCTTCTGGAAGAAAACGTAGGCAGTACACTCTTTGACATCAGTATTAAAAGGATCTTTTCCGACACCATGCCTTCTCAGAGAAGGGAAACAATAGAAAGAATAAACAAATGGGACTTCATCAGATTAAAGAGCTTCTTCAAGGCAAATGAAAACAGGATTGAAACAAAAAAACAACCCACTAACTGGGAAAAAATATTTGCAAGTCATGTATCTGACAGAAGCTTAATATCCTTAATATATAAAGAACTATTGCAACTCAACCACAAAACATCAAACAACCCAATCAAAAAATGGGCTGGAGACATAAACAGACATTTCTCCAAAGAAGATATACTGATGGCCAATAGGCACATGAAAAGATGCTCATCATCGCTGATCATCAGGGAAATGCAAATCAAAACTACACTAAGATATCACCTTACACCCGTTAGAATGACAAAAATATCTAAAACTAATAGCAACAAATGTTGGACAGGTTGCGGAGAAAAAGGAACCCTCATACACTGCTGGTGGGAATGCAAACTGGTGCAGCCACTATTCAAATCAGTATGGAGATTCCTGAAAAAATTAAAAATAGAACTACCATACGATCCAGCCATCCCACTACTGGGTGTTTATCCAAAGAGCCTGAAGTCAGCAATCCCAAAAGTCCTATGCACCCCAGTGTTTATTGCAGCATTATTTACAATAGCCAAGACATGGAAGCAACCTAAGTGCCCAGCAACAGACGAATGGATAAAGAAGATGTGGTACATATATACAATGGAATACTACTCAGCTGTAAAACAGAACAAAATCATTCCATTTGCAATAACATGGATGGACCTTGAGGGAATTATGTTAAGTGAAATAAGCCAGCGAGAGAAGGATAATCTGTGTATGACTCCACTCATATGAGGAATTTAAAATTATGGACTATGAACAGTTTAGTGGATATCAGGGGAAAGGTGGGGTGGGGGGTGGGCACAAAGGGTGAAGTGGTGCTCCTACAACATGACTGACAAACATTAATGTACAATTGAAATTTCACAAGATTGTAACCTATCATTAACTCAATTAAAAAAAAAGAAAAAAAAGATGCTTTGTATGGTTTTAATCTTTTTAAGTATACTGAGGCTTGTTCTGTGGCCTAACATTTGGTCTATCCTGGATAATGTTCCTTGTGCACTAGTTAAGAATGTGCATTCTGCTTTGGTTGGGTGGAATGTTTTATATATGTCTATCAGGCCTAGTTATTTTAAGTGTTGTTTAAGGTCTCTATTACACTATTGATCTTCTGTCTAGATGTTTTATACGTTATTGAGAGCGGTATATTGAATTCTCTAGATATTATTGTAGAACTCTCTATGTCTGTCTTCAATTCTCTCAATTTTTCCTTCATATACTTTGAGACTGTTAAAAACAAGACAGCAGGTCCAAAATGGAGTCAGTTATGCTAATTCCAACATTACCAAACCAAAACTTGACTTAATTATAGTTTTGGCTCTTCCAAAAGTGGAATCTGAAGTCGGTCAATCAGGAATTGTCTGATCCTCACTAGTCAGGTAATCTGCATGATAGATTCCTGCCATCCCCTAAAGGAAAGTAACCTTGCAGCAACCAATCTGTTTTTATGCCTAGTATAACTTCCTTGTTCCTGCTCCCTTCTTCCAATAAAAGTCTTTCATTTTGTATAGTTCTTCAGAGCTCATTTCTATCTGCTAGACTGGATGTTGCCTGATACAGGAATCATGGAATAAAGTCAATAAGATCTTTAAAATTTAACAGGGCTCATATATATATACATATATATTTATAATTGTTATAGCTTCTTGACAAACTGAACCTTTTATCAATATATAATGTCCTTCTTTTTCTCTTGTAGCCATTTTTGACTTGAAGTCTATTTTGTCTCATATTAGTACTTCCAAACCTGCTCTCTTTTGCTTATCCTCTGCAAGGTATATCTTTCTCCATCATTTCACTTTCAATCTATTTGTTTCTGTGGGTCTAAAGTGAGTCTCTTGCAGACAGCATGAAGTTGTCCTCCAGGCTTTGCAGATTGGCTAAGGGCTGGGACACTCTTTCAACAATCAGCCAGGCTTATACTGAGCCTAGGGATCTGCCAAAGATGAAAGCCTAGGGTCTTCTCAAGTTCTTTCTGAGCATATATCTCTCCCTGAACATGAACATATCTTCCTAATTCCCCCATATTCAGACGTGCTTTTGAATGTCCTAATTTCCCGAATAAACTCTGCTCTGTATTTTCTTCTGGAATTTAGGCATCAGTAGATTCTTATTCATCTTGCAGTGTTTTCACGCAATACCCATTGTTATTCCCACCTGAGATTTGTGTTAGATGGAAGAAAAGATACTTTGTATCAGTCTTTCACGTAGCCTCCTAGCCTCCAGACAGATAAGAATAGACATACACAATAATTTGCAAATATGATTGTTTCTGCTCCCTCCAGAACGAGAGTTCTGAATCCCACACTGGGAATGCAGGCTACCATTTCAATACTGCAACCACACCAGGGAGAGGGTGGCCAAGGGCAAGTAAAAATGCCGCAAAAATTTGCTACCTCTTTTAAGTTACTTTTTATTTTTTGTTTTGTTTTATCATCACCTTGGTTGCTGTACATCTTTGGTGGTTTTCCAGTTTTCTGATAGTTTGTTCTGGCAGTATTTGCTTTTTTCATTTTTTGTGATTCTGGAGGAGCAGGAAAGCTGGGAGTGCCTACTCAGCCATTTTAATACATCAAGGTATGCACAAGAAGAAATAGAAAACTTGATTTGAGATATTTGTTCATTTCATTTTCATGAATAAGAATGATAATTGGCTTCTCTCTCCTTTACTTTACAAGAGGAATGGAGAGTGGTATTTTGTTAAATGCTGGGGACTGACAGCTCTAAATGAATTCTGTAAAAGTCTTTAGATTTCCCAGAATATAGGAAAAGAATGAAATCTGCATATCTCATTCTAAGTATCAAATTTTAAAGATAATATTTTAAAAATGTGATTAATTTCTCTTGTGAACAAATATGCAAAAATCTGAAATAAAATTTTTGCTATTGAATTCACTAAGCCTTTTATAATAGTATATTTAAAAATAAATGTATGAGACAGCATCAGAAAGCTTTCCATTTTATTTCACGTATGTGTTACATTGGTTTAGCATAATAAGAAAAGTCCTGGCAAATCTAAAGAGAAAGATAAATATGAGGTATATGATAAAAAATGACAAAATTATTTATAGTATTTGCTTATTATCTTTCTAATATCTATAGGATATCTTTTTTATTTTTTTAAAAAATTTCTTTTTTTCTTTTCTTTTTGCTTTTTCTCCCTAACTGCCCCCAGTACGTAGTTGTATATTTTAGTTGTGGGTCCTTCTAGTTGTGGCATGTGGGATGCCGCCTCAAAATGGCCTGATGAGCATTGCCACATCCATGTCCAGGATCTGAACCAGTGAAACCCCAGGGCAAGGAAGCAGAGCACGCGAACTTAACCACTTGGCCACGGGGCCAGCCCCAGGATATCCTTTTTAAATATTGATATTGGTAATGTTTTCTTTTTCTTTTGATACAAAAGCTGTGCATTTACTAATTGTATTGATCTATCCAAAGACCCAAATATGATTTCATTGATTTTTTTCCTATTATTTTTTTCTTCAATTTCTTTATTGAGATCAGTCAACTCTCTTTAGGTATAATCTCTTTTTTCTATTTAGGTTGTATTTTTTTGAAGTTTTTATTCAAGGCATATTTTTAATATTTCTAAGGTACTATTTAAGGATATTTAGTTCAATTAAAAATGTTATGTTATCGTTTCCTTCTGCTTATTTTGTGTATACTATTTTGGGGATTTTTAAAAATCATTTTGACTCTTATTTTGTGTCCCTCACCCCCCTTATAGAAACAGTGTGTGGATATAGACATTTTTATTAACTTTGTGCACTAAGTTGAGGGGTCTTTTCGGTTTACAAGATTTCTGGTTTAAGAGGCTTTATTGCTTTCTTCTGACAGTATAGTGAAGTGAAGTGTGTGTGTAGTTTAAAAACAACACTTACATACTTCCTTTTCTCTTAACCATTACAACTCTAAAGGATGCTGTCCTTGTTTTCCTTCCCTACTTTCCTTTAGAAATATTTTTCATTGAGTTTTTCACCTCAAATCCTGTATAATTGCTATACTTTTTCCTGTATCCAATGCTGTCCTCTATCAGACTTTGGAGGTGTTTTTAATTATTGGTTATGTAAGAGGAATTTTCTTATTGATTTTATCTGTTTTATATTACTAACAGTATCTCCACTTCCCTTTTCTCTTTTCTAAACCATTTCTTCAGACTTCTTCACTGGTCACTCATAGAATTATGGTAATTGGAGGGCCAGAGATAGTTTTTTTTACTTTTGATAAATATTTCTCTACTTATAGGCATCTTCAACTTCATAAGATTATCTTCCTTACAGTGATGCAGAAAGTGTGGGAAGTTCATTTGCTTTATCTGGTCTGAATGGGCTTTGGGCGGATGAGTGGGAAGATGGAATTTTAGGTGTTATTATCTTAAGACCTTCTTTTCGACCTTCGGAATGGAGTGTTTATTTATTTTCATTTAATGAGTTTAATAATATCAATATGCATTTCCATAAAATTTCTTCTGAAACTTGCCTAGTATATATCTCATATAGTAATTTTGCAGTCGTGGTCTATATTTTTCCTTTGTTATTTTCTAATGGCGTGCTTTTACATTTTCAAATGGAATGACTTATTGTTTGATAAACATTGTTATTAGTTTATATTTGGATTTATTAGTATTCACGGAATGCTGTTTACATTTTTATCTATTTACGTTGTATCTATTAGTATTCAGGGAATGTTATTTACATTTTATTTTTTGTTGGATTTATTGTGGTTACTCTTGGTTTAAAATATAGTCAGTTTTCATGAATGTTCATGTGCAGTTGAAAAAAATTGTATGTCTTATTACTGGAGTTCCATGATATATATGCGATTGTGTTATTTGGGATTATAACCTTAGTTACTAAATGTCATTTCTTTTTCTTTTCTTTATTTCTCTCTTTTTTTGTGCGTGTGAAGAAGATGGGTCCTAAGCTAATATCTGTTGCCAGTCTTCCTCTATTTATTTTCTCCTCAAAGCCCCAGGACACAGTGGTATATTAGAGTTGTAGGTCCTTCTAGTTCTTCTGTGTGGGATGCCACCACTGGCATGGCTTGGATGAGTGGTGTGTAGGTCTACACCCACATTTCAAACAGGTGAGCAGTGGGCCAAGGAATTGGAGCATGCAAACTGAACCAGTAGGCCACTGTTTGTTATTTTCCTTTTGTCTTGAATTGAGAGTCTCTGTTACTTCTCCTCTCATCTCTTATAGCTTTTGGTTTATGGAAATCATTGCTTTGTCATTAGATATATAAATATTAATAACTGCTATATCTTCATTGTGGATTCTAGCTTTTGTAATATAGTGTTTGTTTCTTTTACTACATTTAAAACTTTATGGTCTGCATTTTCCTTTGTCACATGTCATGATTTTGACATCATTTTATTTCCTTTTTTCTAATACCTTTATCAAATTGTAATTATTTTTTTAGTTTTAACATGCATACAAAAAAGTGCATGAAAGCCAGCATGTGTTTTTACAAAATCAGCACAGCTCTGTAACTAGCATAGAGACCAAGAAGAAGGACTTTAACAAAACTCAAGGCACGCTTGATCATTTTCATTTACCAACCTTCTCTAATTCAAATAAAATTACTATATAAATTATAACATCAATATTTTATGTTTTTAACTATAAAACTATACAGAATATTTTTGTATCTAGTTTCTTATGCTCAGCATTATATTTATAACATCTATTCATCTTGTTTGCAAATTTCTTTGAATATATCCCAAATTATAAAGGTAAAAATGTTGATGGCTTTTTAAGTTTTTTTGTTTTTGTTTTTTACTTTGCAGGTATTACAGATAGTGGCAGTACGAAGAATCTTGCTATATTGTTTGATGAACATAAATATTTCCATGGGGTATAGACCTGGGTAAATTTCTGAGTAGTATCTTATGCATGTGTTTATCTACTTTAAACATTATGAAACGAGACACAGAGCTAAGTCTCTCTAGAGAAACTCATGCAGCTATAATAATATAAGACATACTATATTTTAAGTAAAATAAAATTGCTAAATATAAAGAGGATTATTTCTAAATGTTATAGAGCTCTACCAACTAAGAAGAAATTACAATTCAAATATCCATACACTTGATAATAGATCTTCAAAACAGGTAAAGAAAAGATCCAGAGCTATAAGAAGAAATAGATAAGTCCTTCATTGCCATGGCAGAATTTAACGTACTTCTCCCATTGATGAATAAACAAGCAATACAATATCTAAGAATATAGAAGTTGTGAATTACATAATTGAAATATTTGACTAGTTAACTTTCAAAGAATATGACTACCAACAAAAACAGCATACATATGTTTTTCAGTGCACATAGAAAATTTACTACAATTGACTATTTGCTGGATCATAAAGCAAACCACAACAAAGATTGAAGGACTGAAATCATTCAGAATATTTTCTGTGACAATGAAATTAATTTAGGGATCACTAACTTATTCTTCAATTTTAACTTTACTGAATCTCCTTGTTTATGAATTTCTCATGTATATAGCACAGTGTTGAATTTAAGCATGTCCTTAAATTTATTAATCAGTATGTTCTGTTTCAGTTCTGTAATATTTTGTCATGTATAAGATATTTTACATCATACACATGCATGTATATTTATACGGATATGTAATACTCATAGGTGTGTATATATCTAGAGAAATGACTTTTCACCATTTTGGGTTTTTTGCTCATCTTTTAAGGAAGGTTTGTATTTTTGTCTTTATACTAATATCTGTATATATTGTTGATCCCTTTTATTTGTGTATTTACTTATTATAAATGAATTGAAATGAACTGTTAATGCTCTTTATTACTCGAACTGTGTGATGTGTAAGCAACCACGAGACAACACATTACTCCTAGTTTAAAATTAATAAACAGAAAAACAGGATAAAAATAAAAGGTGAGTTGATGCTTGAATTGTTACGTAATTTATCATCTTTGCACATATAGTCCCTTATCCCTGAAAGAAAGAGGATGGAATAAACGATCTTCAAGGTATATTCATACTGTGAACATCTTGTTTTCTATTCCTTTTCTCTGTTACTCTTTAGAGAAATTAATACACTGTGATTTTAGTGTCTTGATTTAAATTATGGTATCACTTTGCCATCTAGTCGTTATTGTATTTGTACCACTTGTAAAGGAAAGAAATTCATACTTTGCTACTATTTGCAGAAGGATTTTTGTAGTACTGGACCTTATGAAAGAATTCTGCCAATTCCTATATAATTTGGTTGATAATGAGATTACAAATAGATGAAAGCTGAACTGGCAATGTTGGAAGTAAGTGAAACCAATATTTCTTTCTCTTTACGTCAAATTAGAATAACCTTAAGAAAAAAAATTACCTCTTTTCTAATAACAAATAATACTAAACTGAGATTTAAGAGATTCAATATCAAGTGTACCTTAACTCTTTAATCTTTTCTGAAATATGTGCCAGATTGTAGACTCAACTTAGATCAGAGAAAGATGAAGAAAATTGCCTGTAATCACATTAATTGAGAGTTATACTACACACAGAGCGCTAGTCATGGGCATACAGTTTATACTTTCCATTATCAAAGCTATCTATATCTCTATCTACCTATCTACATCTATACTAATATCTATATATCTCTATCTCTAGCTATATATGTATATATCATACTGGATTTGGGAGGCTATTTTGAATTGAATTTCTTCTTATTGTATGCTATACTTACATACTTATATATGCTTGCATGAATGGTATCCTCATTTGAAGGAAAGAATTAATAAGTCTTACATTGAACCAAATCCCTTTTGGTTAGGAAGGTTAGAGCATGCTACTTAATTAGTGTAAGAGTCACTTTTTTTGAAAGGGTGGTTAAACCAATCCATGAGATACTTCTAATTTCTGAGATCTGAGAAACATAAAAATAATTTAAAAACAATAGAGTATTTGGGAACGCCCAAAATGAAGTGATCTTAGCTAGAGCTCCTATGAATATGAGGATTAGTCACAGAATATGGGAAATGCAGAGAAACATCGTAGAGTTTTGTTGTTTTATTGAGGAAGACTAGCCCTGAGCTAACTGCTGCCAATCCTCCTCTTTTTGCTAAGGAAGACTGGCCCTGAGCTAACATCCTTGCCCATCTTCCTCTGTTTTATGTGTGGGATCCCTACCACAGCATGGCTTGCCAAGCAGTGCCATATCCACACCTGGGATCCGAACCGGCGAACCCCTGGCCACCAAAGCAGAACATGCGCACTTAACCGCTGCGCTACGAGGTCAGCCTAAGGAGTTTTATTGTTTGTCTACATTCTTCCTCAAGAACCTCCCCGTTCCTTTTACTTACATTAAAGTTTTTATCTTTATAACCTCTTCTTATATCCTATTAATAAAATTGAGCAACAAAGGGATGCTAAGAATCATTCATACTATTCTATTTTTGGACACTCTGGAGAGAAAGTTCTTTTTCTTAATTCTGAAATTGGTTTTCCTGTGGTTTTTAATTTAATGGAATTAATTCTCTTTCTTGAATACACAGTAAACAAGACCAGCCAGTCTTTCACATTTTAGCCTTGAAATATTTGAAGACATTGGTCAGAGTCTCCTTTTACTTTTCTTCTGTGTTCCAGAAATCTCGAGGACATTAATTGGTTTATTAGATGCTTTATTGCAATATATATTTCTCACTGCTATTTACTTGACACTGCAGGGTACCTACACAGTTATTCATAGTTATTGGGAACCACTGGCTCACACAATGAGATGCTATCCAGGACACAATGCTTCCTTCCAAATTAAAATGGAAATGGGAGTTGCCTCTTTCTGTCTACATAATCTATTTATGGAGTCAATATATCATAATATTAGAATGGGATCAATTTCATTCACAATATCTGTACCTTTTGACAACCACAACTTCTTCATCATTCCTTACTTGTTCTGTTGGCATGGGATCCTATTAAAGAGTTCAACCACGCTGACCCCAACTGCATTCTCTTCACAATTTGGCTCTTCTGATCCTCCAACCTTATCTTTTACTGCTACCTGCATAAACTCTACTTCTAGTTGATAGGAACATGAGCATCCCTATTACTACATTGGCTCAGACTATCTTCTGCTTAAAAATTATTTTGTTTTGCTTTCTTGTCCCTGCAATCCTATCTTAACATTATAGTTCAGCTGGAAGTTCAAAATCCTATTGTGATTTTGCCAATAAGAAAAAAATCTTGGATGTTATTCAATTATCAGAACTTATGAAGAGTATTCCTAATGTGCTTGACAACAGTTTAAAGTAAAAAAAAAGAATGATAAAACAATGAAAACTTTGTGCATAGTGATCATGTAAAAAGTGTAGTATCTTTTTTTTTTAAAGATTTTATTTTTTCCTTTTTCTCCCCAAAGCACCCCAGTACATAGTTGTATATTCTTTGTTGTGGGTCCTTCTAGTTGTGGCATGTGGGGCGCTGCCTCAATGTGGTTTAATGAGCAGTGCGATGTCCGTGCCCAGGATTCAAACCAACGAAACACTGGGCCGCCTGCAGCGGAGCGTGCGAACTTAACCACTTGGCCACGGGGCCAGCCCCAAAAGTGTAGTATCTTTTAAAACAGCTGTTGTGCTTGATAGGTGGGGCTTCCCCACTGAGTCTGTGCCTGTGCCACTCCCTGTGACCATGGTGGGATCCTGGACTCTCCCACTGGTCAAGAGAATAACCACACAGGGGCTCAGCATTGTCTCCACCTGCTCCCACAGTCTTGCCAGTTGTACTGCCCCTTTGGGGATGCTGTAATACTGTGGACATTTGTGGCAGCTGAGGGCACTTTCCTATGTGCTGCAGATATGCCACATCTGTTCCTAGGGCACACCAGCCTTTGTGCTTGGTGGGCAGGGCTTCTCCACTAACACTGAGCTGAGTCTCTCCCTGGAGCTGTGGTGGGACTGTGGATTTTCCCACTGGACAAAGGAGTGATCAAGCTAGGGCTCAGGGTTGTTACCACCTGCTCCCGTGGTCCCACTGGGACTCACTTCCCCTTATGGGAGTACAGTAGAGCTGCGGGAGTTTAAGGAAGCTGGGGGTTTGTTCACCCAGAATTGCACTTGGAAGTAAGAATAATCACTAGGCTATTTATTTCATTGAATGCAGCAGTCACTAAAATAATCTTCTGGCCAATGTAGGGGTCAGAGCAAAACACAGAAACAAAGAGCTCGATCTTCAAGATCATAAACAAAATTACAATGAGTACCACAGGAATATAAAATATTATAAGAGAATACTATGAAAAATTATATGCCAACAAATTGGACAACGTAGAAGAAATGGATAAATTTTTAGATTCTTATCAGCACCCCAAAGTGAATCAAGAAGAAATAGAGAATCTGAATAGATCCATCACAACTAAAGAGATCGAAACAGTAATCAAATACCTCCCAAAATAAAACTCCAAGACCCAGATGTCTTCTCTGGATAATTCTATCAAACATTCAAAGGAGATTTCCTACTTATCTTTCTCAAACTATTACAGAAAATTGAAAAAGATGGAACACTTCCTAAGACATTCTATGAGGCCAACATTACCCTGATATCAAAGACAGACAAGGACAACACAAAGAAGGAAAATTACAGGCCAATATCACTGATGAACATAGATGCAAAAATCCTCAACAAAACACTGGCAAATGGAAGACAGCAATATATTAAAACAGATCATACACCGTGATCAAGTTCTATTTATACCAGGGACACAGGGATGGTTCTGATTTGCAGGAACATCTGCTAATGAATCAATGTGATACACCATATTAACAAAATGAAGAACAAAAACCTCACGATCATCTCAATAGATGCAGAGAAAGCATTTGACAAGATCCGACATCCATTTCTGATAAAAATTCTCAACAAATTGTTTATAGAAGGAAAGTACATCAACATAATAAAGACCATGTACGAGAAACCCACAGCCAAATCATACTCAATGGGGGAAAACTGAAAGTCGTCCCTCTGAGCAAAGGAACAAGACAAGGGTGCCCACTCTTACCACTCTTATTCAACATAGTACTTGAGGTTTTGGCCAGAGGAATTAGGAAAGAAAAAGAAATAAAAGGAATCCAATTAGGCAATGAAGAATTGAAACTCTTGCTGTTTGCAGATGACATAATTTTATATATAGAAAACCCTAAAATATCTATCAGAAAGCTATTCGATGTAATCAACAATTACAGCAAAGTTTCAGGGTACAAAATCAACTTACAAAAATCAGCTGTATTTCTATATTCTGATAATGAGCTAACAGAAAAAGTCAAGAACACAATCCCATTTACAATCACAACAAAAATAATAAAATATCCTGGAATAAATTTAACCAAGGAAGTGAGAGACCTATACAATGAAAACTACAAGACTTTGCTGAAAGAAATTAATGATGACACAAAGAAATGGAAAGACATTCCATGCATATGGATCAGAAGAATAAAGATAGCTAAAATGTCCATGCTACCTGAAGCAATCTAGATTCAATGCATTTATCTTCTTTCAATGCATTCATAGTTCTAAGAATCTATTCCAAAGATAGAGTAACAAAACTATGTATAAATCACATATTCCCAAGCATTATTTATAATATCCATAGACTGGATAAAATCCAATATGAGGGTTGTTGATTAAACTATGGGTCAGAATAAAGAAGTATACAGCTATGAAAATGGAAAAAGGAATCTTTCTATATATTGCAATGGAGTGCCCTACAGGAGATTTTCTTATGTGAATAAAGACAAGACAGAAAATTTTTGTAGTGTGATAAATTGTGTGAGAGAAGAGGGAAAGATAAAACAAAAACTAATAAAGATAGGAAGAGATGAAAGAAAACTTTTAGGAATGTAAGTTATAATTTAGCTTTGATTTGGGGGAATGTAATATTTTACATACTTTAAAAGACATATTTATCTCAAAAAGTAAACAAAAAATCTCTAAAATTTAAAACAACAACAAACGAATCTATAATGTTGGACACATGGTCACACAGTGTTTCTATAAAAGACTTTAAACACAGCGTTTTGAGAGTATATCCTCATTGTGTAATGTTTATTTACTATAAATTAAATAAGTAACTATTGAAATATCGTTGAAACTAAAGTTGCAAACATAAAAGAGTTACAGCTCTAAAGGAAGAGAAGATATGCAAAAAACTTTTCATCTTAATTTGAAATAGAAATTTAGTTTGAAACACTTTTTCTCTTAAAAATAGTGTCACTCATAGTGACAACCTGGTAGCAATGAACATCCCTATTCCCAAAATTTTCTCTAAAGGGAAATCTTTGATCTCTAAACAGAACCAGAACTTTTTGGAAAAACAAATGATTTGAAGGCTGAGGTAGAAAATGTTATGACCCTTAAGCAACTTAATTTTCCAGAAAGCAAGAATGTTTTTAACAGCTAGTTGAATCATTTCAAAGAGATATAGAAGGCAGTTTGAAATGGTTCCCACTGGCTTACAATTAACATAAAAATGAATGTTGATTGCAATTAATTTAAAGGCATGAAATATGTTTAAATGTAAACATTTAAATCCAGATGCCAACAACACAAAAAATAATGTCACTGGTTACTATTAAATGAACTTTGCTGGGGGATCAAATCATTACTTTGAAAACTGGTAAATAAAGAAGATAAATATTTATACTGGCTTTCCTTTATGAACTTTATATCAGGATTACCTAATAGTTTATGAGGGGAAATTCAGAAGAAATAAGAGCAGATAAAAGGATTGAGTTGATAAATCACAACTTTGGAGCTCCCAATAAAAAATGGATCAAGGAAATGCTTTCAATAGATAGTAAAATCATTAAGTGAAAAGTTGATAAGAACTGTTAAAAGGAAGTAATCAAGCTGACGCTACCTGAATCCACAGATCAGACTAAGTGGCACTAAAATTTGGAGAACTAATTAACATGTACCTTACAATTTGGTGCAACCAGAAGTAGTCAGAACCACCTATGAAGAATTCTTGCCTAAAAGAAGCAGAGTGAAACTGAAGTAATAAATCTTGATGTGAGTATCAATTTACAAACATTGGTGCAGGAACAAGACAAATGACAAAGCAATAAGCTAAATACAGAACTTGCAGCATTCTACAAACGGTCCATGTTTTCCAAAAAGTTACCCGAACACACATATGTGTACAAACTCATACACGCGTGCAAACACACGAGGAACGGTACATAATAGAACATAATGTTACATAATAGAGAAAGCTTAGTTATAGCAAGGATATTTTTTTGATTTTTGAATCAAACTAACTGTAAAAATATATCTTTGAAGCAATTGGGGAAATTTAAACATGAGTTTGGTATTAAATTATTTAAGAATACATTATTATTTTTATTAGGTGTAATTTTGACATGAGTGTTTATTTGAATGTTTATTTTATCAGTTTACATTTTTTATAAATTCCTTTTAATGACTTAGTTCTGTTAGCAAGTGGATTGATAGAGAAATATAATACCCTAAACATATAATTATATTTTAACTGACTCAAATTTGTAAGACTGGAAGTCATGGACTCGCTGTCCCTAAAATGTCTCAACCCTTCAGGACAAAGAACACCACACGTAGTCCTGTTTTCTGGGCTTCACACAGCACTTTTGGCCAAAAATACATTTGGGACAGGAAAAATATCGGTGTAGAAAGCAGTTCTTGTAGTTCCTTGTTTTGAGACTTGCAGCATTGGCTGAAGTACTTTTTGTTTTCATGAATGCCTTCAAAAGACTTAAAGTTTGAAAATTACATTGATAAACCTCTTTTACATTTACAATCTCAGTTCATATTGCAGACCTGAATTTATTTCATGGTAGTTTATTAATGAAAATGTACTTCAAAAGTGCTCAACTAATGTCATCTCATATTTTGTTATCGTTCTAATAAATAACAACACTGTGGCATAAATACAGCTTTAAAGGACATCCATAAATGTCCCAGATAGATGTCCTTGTTTTTCTTTCTGCCATAAATAATGTCATTCTGAAAAACCCGTTGTATTTTTACAAAAGGGATTTAGAAGGCATGAAATATCACCACAAACTGCAAATTATTGAGATGCATTAAAAAAAAACAAACCTGATTGTCGATTTGAAAATCAGTAGTATTTGCTGCTGCCTTTGGCAAAAACTCAACACTCTTCCCCCAGGTATTTGCATAATTTACTCTCTCACTTCATAATGGTCGATACTCAAATAACACCTCACTATGGTCTTTGCTGAGCTCCCTGTTTAAAATGACACCTTCAATTTTATGTTTCTTCCATTTATAATTACAGGAAATTATGTATTTTTTTGTTTTTTTGTACCCCCAATTACATATAAATTTGTTGACAAAGGGGAGTTCTTTGTCTTTTTCCCCAATACCTAAGAGAGTACCCAGCTCAGGGTAAACCTGTAATAAATATTTATTGAATCAATGAATGAAGGAAAGAAAAATTAGCAATTATGTATCCCTATTACGTACTCAACCTTCTTTCCCTGGTTTCTGACTAGAGAGAAAATTCAGCAGAGTGCACATTTGTTTTGGCATGTTTTTCTTTTATTTTGACTGCCCAGTTTCAATAATCACATCTAAAGCATCCTTATTGTTCTTTGTGAAGTATCTCTTTTCTCAAACTTAAACCCTTCATGGTTCAGGTAGGTTTGGCTCTATTCCCAGTTCCTTGAAAGGTCATGTTTATCATTCCATAAAGATTCATGGTATACTTACTTTATGCTAGTCACTGTTCTAGACACTTAGACTATATCAGTGAATATATTCTCTGCTTTCCTGGACATTTTATTCTAGGAGGGGGAAACAAACAATATGAAAGAATGTAATAAATAATGATTAAACATATATTTGAACCATGTTACATACTTGAAACACTAAATTGGGTAATGCAGTAACCCCTGGAGTATAATAGTATGTTCATGGAAGTTTTCACTGAAAAGGTGCATTTGAACAAAAACTTAAGGGAAAGCATTCCACGGTAGACAAAAAAAGTGGTAGAAAGGACCATAAGGAAGGAGTGTGTGATATTTTTTGAGAAACAAAAAGTGAGGAACAAAAGCCAGGCGGCCAGATTAGCTGGAGAAAGTAGAGGGGAGAAAGAGTAATAAAATAGGACAGAGATTTTAAAGTAACAGGACAGACGGTTTTCCCAAATTAATATTTAACTTTGTAAATATCATTGCTTTAGCTCTCTATGGATCACGATGACCTAAAAGATGAATCTTCACACTTGTCCGATATGGTAAGAATGGATGGTATAGAGGAAGAGGGTTGTGCCCAGCATATAGTAGTCAATCAGTTAATACCAGATAATGATGACTTCTATAATTACATAGTTTTGATAATTGTAGGAAGGTGTGGAAGTGATTGGGGGCTGGAGGAAGAGACTAAATGAAACTTCATTTCATATAAATAAAATGCCCCTCATGTTGCTCCAGGTTTTCTAGTACACAAGAATTACATCAGAGAAAAGTCATTGATTTTAACTGTTTACTTAATGACCTCAAGACAATGGGGCAATAGGTGGTCTCTAGGGTTCCTGTCCCAAAGGTAGTGACTATAGCTATAAGAATGCATACATCACTCTCAACCTGCAGTGGTCCTTCCTTTGCCATCAGCAGATTTGTTTTAAGATTCTGCGGAAAGATTGATGTTAATTTCAATGTGTGGTATGTAGAAAACAACATGAGGGATGGAACTTGCCTTTTATATCTAGACAGTTCTTGAAAATATTTAGTCAAAAGTTACATATCTGAACATGCAAGGAAGAGGTTGACCATTTACTTTACAGAGCTTTGCGTTAGAGGGCCTGGCTCAGCTGAGCTCCTCACTAACAGCCCATGAACAACAGCTACTGGTGTGGATGGGGAGAGAAGAGCTCTGAGAATTTGAGGGACTGTGCATTGTCTTGATTCTGTAAAATTTTTGAAGGGGAGTCAAGTTAGAATACAAAAATGTTTAAATAAAATGAAACAAGTAGAGATTGAATAGACTGTCTAGTGAAAATTAAAAGGGACCAGCTTTAATTAAGATTATAAAGCAGGAAACAGTTGTCCTGTGAGAGCAAACATTACAACAAAATGGGGAAAGAATTATAAGAAAGAAGATTTTAACTGTTATATTTTCTATATAGCATTTGGGACACAAGAGGCATTATATTAAATATATAATATTAGTTTAAAGTGAATTCCTTTTTTTTCAAAAAAGATTGGCACCAGCGCTAACATCTGTTGCCAATCTTTTTTTTTTTTCCCTCCCCAAAGCCCCCAGTACATACTTGTATATTGTAGTTGTAGGTCCTTCTGGTTGTACTCTGTGGGATGCTGCCTCAGCATGACCTGATGAGTGGTGTCATGTCAGCACCCAAGATCAGAACAGGTGAAACCTTGGGCCACCAAAGCAGAGCACATGAACTTAACCACTTGGCTACATGGCTGGCTGGCCGAAAATGAATTCTTAAATGCCCTAGCTAAATTAAATATTGTATTAAGAAAAAAAGCTTGATAATTAGAATGTCTGGCTTTGCAATGGATTGTCTTTTGAGGTTGTCTTTAATATTCAAATTTATGGGTATAGAAACAGGACCATTGAGGGTCTCAGTTTTGCATATGATCTGACATTTTATTGATGAGCCATCTGAAATCTATTTCTTGGGTCCTGAGACCAGAGATAATCTTACCACAAATGATAAAGAAAGAGTTTTCCAGAATGGTAAGATCTTAGAAGTATTGGCAACAGTTTAGAGAAATATAATTCTCTTGTATCACTATTTCCTCATGAAATGTCTTCAGAGTGCAATACTACCTCAATTTATAATCTCTCCCCTTCATACATAATATAGGACAGAATGAATATCCTATATGTCTTGAAGGGAGAACAGAAAGAGAGTAAGACAGAGACTTAGGAAGGGGCAGTTTCTAAGTCAGAGTCTTTACTATAGTTCCTTATTCCTGAGAGAGAAAATTTCCCTAAATGTCATTCCTATTTCATCTTGATGTTGCTTTCTAGTATAACTCTGTGGCATGTATGCTGTCTTTGGACTATTTCCCATAGGTTTAGAGTCTCTAGTTTGTCAATTAAAAGTATGATGATTTAATAAAGGAAATATGTTAGCATCTAGACTAGAATATGGATCAGAGTCTGGTGTAATAAAATGGATACAGGGCTGGGAGTCTGGGGATCTGGGATCTAGTCATAGTATGTAGATTGGTCCTTATTTGCATTTCATTGGGAAAGCCAAGACTCTCCAGCTTTGTGTTTTGTCACCTCCACAATAAAGAAGTAGACTACATTATCTTTATCATCAGCTCCATTTTTATTATTGCATAAGTATTCAGGAAGGATTGACTCCCTGAACTGAAGGGCATACTCTGAAAATAATTAATTAAGGTTAATTTTGATAACAGATTTACTGAGTCAGATCCAAAAGCAAAGATTAAAGTGCTATATGGAATTAACAATAAAGGCACAGATGTAAAGTATTAGGGGTGTTCATTCTTAATGTCACAGTGTGAGTGTACAATGCAAAAATTAATATTTTCAGAAATTTCTCATTTTTGTTACTGACTATAGGACTGACTTAATCAGTCATTGCATTATGCTAGGCTTATCTTTTATGAACTTACAATGTTCAAGGAGAGCTGAAAAAGTCATGAAAATATTTGACAACATAACTATAAATCTCTCGATTTCGTATTATTTTTAAATATTAAAAAATTACAATTGAGAACTTAAAAAAGTAATTCAATAATTGTATTGTTTTTACCTAAAGAAAAATTTAAAATTTTAAATGGTTATCATGTTTGAAAAGTTTAGACATTGAGCATGTCGTAAATAAAAATTACACAGAGAAATCCTGAAAGATATTTTGCTTTGTTTTCCAGTCTTGGTAAGGTTAGTTAACCAAGCTTCTTATATCCTCACTCTCCTTAATCTTTTTGTTTTCAGGACTGATTCAGACTCTAACAAACAGAAACCATGTTGCTGTCAGAGAGAAATAAAACTGGGGCCACGTTCACTCTCTTGGGCTTCTCAGATTTCCCAGAACTGCAAATCCCTCTCTTCTTGATTTTTCTGGCCATCTACAGTGTCACTGTTGTAGGGAATATTGGGATGATTGTAATAATCAAAATTAACCCCAAACTACACACCCCTATGTGCTTTTTCCTCAGCCACCTTTCATTTGTGGATTTCTGCTATTCCTCCATCATTACTCCCAAGACCCTGGTGAACCTAGTTGTAGAAGACAGAACAATTTCATTTATAGGATGTGTAGTACAATTGTTTTTCTGTACTACCTTTGCAGTAACTGAATTCTTTTTATTAGCTGTGATAGCCTATGATTGCTTTGTGGCCATTTGTAACCCTCTGCTCTACACATTTGCCATGTCCCAGAAACTCTGTGCCGTGCTAGTGGTCAGATCATATGCATGGGGAGTAGCTTGTTCCTTGATATTCACATGTTCCGCAATCAAGTTATCATTTCAAGGTTTCAACACAATTAATCATTTCTTCTGTGAATTCTCCTCATTGCTGTCCGTCTCTTGCTCTGATACTTGTGTCAACCAATTGCTGCTTTTCATTTTTGCCACCTTGAATGGGGTCAGCACACTACTCATCATTCTCATGTCTTATGTGTTTATCATTGTCAACATCCTCAAAATGCATTCAGCCGGTGGGCGCTGCAAAGCCTTCTCCACCTGTGCCTCACACCTGACCACCATTACTATCTTCTACTGCACCATGCTCTTCCTCTCCTGTGTGCCCAACTCCAAAAACTCCAGGCGCACAAAGTGGCATCTGTGTTTTACACCGTGGTGATCCCCATGTTGAATCCTCTGACCTACAGTCTGAGAAATAAGGATGTCAAGGCTACAGTAAGCAAAATAGTGGACAGTAAACTATTTCCTTATTAAGAATATTATTTTAGGGTCGGCCTGGTGGCGCAGCGGGTGAGTGCGCATGTTCCACTTCTTGGTGGCATGGGGTTCGAAGGTTCAGATCCCGGCTGCGGATATGGCACTGCTTGGCAGGCCATGCTGTGTTGGCATCCCACATATAAAGCAGAGGAAGATCGGCACGGATGTTAGCTCTGGGCCAGTCTTCCTCAGCCAAAAGAGGAGGACTGGAAGTAGTTAGCTCAGGGCTAATCTTCCTCAAAAAAACAAGAAAGAAAGAGAAAAGGAATATTATTTTAGTAGAGTTTGTCCCTGACATGTAAATAAATACTGCACATAAAAGTTGATTTTAAAGAAACCTTTACAATTATGAAGAGTTAATCTTGTATAATGGAAAGATCATGGATTTTGGTTCAAACAGAGTAAACTTGGCTCTGTCTCTTACTGGAAAATAAGACAGCCATCTCTCTCATCTTGAATTTTTCATCTACAAAATTGAGATAACATAAAATAGCTCTTAACCTGACTGTGAAGATTAAAAGGCTATATGAATATCATGTGTAAAACCTTGTATAATCTCAATAAACAATTTTGTCCTCTTTATTATGCATGTAATACACTACGCTTTCAATAAATATGTGAATATCTCTCACAAAAGTACCAATAGCAGTTAAAATACAACTAGTTTTCATCCTTCAACGAATGTAAAATCCAGTGTGGACAGTAGGGCAGTGAAGAAAGTGACCTTTGTCTAAGGTAGAAAATAATAAATATCATAGAGAATTTGAGAGAAAGAAAAGTTTCAAATCCATTTAAAGACTTTAGAGAAATTCCTTCATAAAATAGATATTGTTTGAATTTGTCCTTGGATAACAGAACAGACACAATTTTAGGAGACACATTTCAACAAGCTTTGTTGAGAAGACAGAAGCATGGTAAGATCAAGGAAACCAAAATGTAGTACTGAGTCAATGATGCAGCAGTTTTTTTATTGAGCAAATACTTTATAGCATGCATGTATGTGTATTCGTGTGTGTGTGTATTTTTGTGTATACAGGTTACTTGGAATGAATGGAAAGTTGGTAATATGTGATCTGTATTCTGAATGGGTTTCAAAGGAGCTCCTGTATGGCAGGATGATAAGCTGTGATAGGCTCCACCAGAGCCTGAGAAATAGTAGAGTGGATCTCAAAAAATATTATAGGCAAAAAGTAAGCAGGATGAGTGTCTACCCAATCTGTATTTTATGCTATCATTTTGCCTATAACCCGTCAAAAACATGATCAGTTCTTTATGATTCTTTTTTCTGAACATCAGTGTAATCTCTGAATCCTCAACTGAACATCCACCTTAAAAAAAAGTGTGGGGTATGCCTAGAGGCATAGCAGTTAAGTTAGCGCTCTCCACTTCAGCAGCCTGGGTCCACCGGTTCGGATCCCTGGTACAGACCTATGCACTGCTTATCAAGCCATGCTGTAGCAGGTGTCCCACATATAACATAGAGGAAGATGGGCACGGATGTTAGCTCAGGGCCAATCTTCCTCAAAAAAAAAAAAATCCTGTTTGGAGTTGCCTCAAGTGTTGAAAATTAATCAGCTATGTAACTTCATTCAAAATAAAGTGAAAACCAGGCAGTCATTAGCGTTAAGACCTATTTCACCTGGTAAATAAAAAATACTAGATTTCTCTAACATCAATAACTCACTTTTGCTTGAATGTCTTGTAAACCCTTTTGCTTCTCTTTACTCAATGTGTCTACATAAAATTCCAAGCTAGTCATCAGTATAATGGAAGAAATAAATTTCCAAGTGTGTTTTGGTAAGGCAGAACAACTAAGGTGGGGGATAATTTTATATGGATTCAAAACACTTATTTGGAATGTTCATATTATTTTAAACTTATGATCATTATCAAAATGTTGCATTCATGTATATTATATGATAAGAAATCAATGAAACAACCCCATTGTACGGAAAGATAAAATATGTAAGAAACAGTGTTTTGGATATTGGATGTCGGATGAAGGAATGCTTTTCTCTTCTATTGACTTCTGTTTCTCTAGGTATTCACAAATTTCTTGTTTCGTACATATTTAGCAATTACACAATTTCTAATTTTCTTTGAAATTAAAAAATTATTTATATTAATCTTAAATTGAATTCATGATGATTAATGCCTCTTTATAGAGAATTTTATTTTACTTCTGTCCTGCTTGGAACAAGGATGACCACATTTTGTGGTAGAACTAACGCAACCCATTTTGCTTTTACTTTGAGGAAATCACGGCATATGATATTTAAATGACCTGGCCCATTGTTGATGGAATTAATGCAATCATTCAAGACTCCAGACACATCAGATGTACAATTTCCACTAAATACCAGCATACAGTCATATTGTTTTCATTTTCAATTTGTGACATTTCAGATTCTTTATGGTAGATTCTGTAGCTTCTATGTAGAACATGAGTTACGTTAGTAGCCTTCACATTTTTTGGTCATGTACTTCTCAAGAATTTAATTTTACATATAAAATATTTCATCATGAATTTAGCAGCAAAATGTGTAATTTGCAGTGCATAGCATGATCTGTTTAAAAGACATAAATAATATCTGAAAAAGCTTTGTGCCTTTCCTTCTCTTGAACTTATATTCAATCCTACTCTCCCCACTGAACATTACAATTTTATTAATCAGATTCATACTTTTTATTTCATGATGCTTTTGGGAAAATCAGAAGTTTTTCTTTCTGTATTGAGTTAACCTTGTAATGATTCAATAATAATTGCACCACTAATTAAAAATATAATTGCATTGAAAATTTGGATAAATATAATTAATCAAAATTAAAAAATATTTTAGGACATATTTCTTCATATGATTAATATTATGAGTATATGTCTGCATTATTTATTTTGATTAATTAATGTATCCTTGGAAAGACATCACTTAATTTTAGAAAGCAAGAGGGTTCAGAATCATTTCTATTTCCATTTTGTAAAAATGAAAATACTGAGACTATTCGGTCATATTAAATGTAAATGAGACTAGAAATTCTGCCAGAAATAGTGCTTTAATAGGAATATCACTCAACTCTTTCAACTCCATCCAAGTTATGTGACAATTTGTCACAATGATCTTTCATGAAAATATTTTTCAATAATGCATTAAACAAAATTAGATTGTCTTCCAATTTTGCTAAGGGTCAAAATTTTGGAAATTATATCTTTCAAAAGGAGTTGTTACCCAGGGACATAGAAAACTTGGTTCAAATTCTTTAGTCCTTTCCGTATCCAAGCCTCCTTTCAACTCTTCTGATCAAATGGCAGAATCATTTTCTCCATTCCTGGGATGTAAGCTGTTTTTGTGCCTAGCTTTGTCTAGCTGAAGTGACACCGCATTAGTTTCAAGCCTCTGAGAGGGCTTGTGAATCTTTCACAATCTGGAATTTTCATAGTCCCTTAGAAAGCTGTTCTGTGAACAAGCACAGGCTAGCATATTGGATAATGAGAAACATAGACACCAGACTTGAGTCTGAAGCCTCCAATCATCTAACCCACCAAGCTAATATCATACACATAGCTAACCACGCCAAGATCAGCCATGTCAGGATCAGATCAACAGAAACTAACTTCCTGACTCATGCAATACTGACCAGTGCAATAAATAGCTATTGGTTTTAACTAATATGTTTTGGAGTGGTTTGTTATGCGATCATTAGAACCACCCATGTTCACGGCCACCAGCTGGCTCAACGGTTAAGTTCTCATGTTCTGCTTCAGTGGCCTGGGGTTTGCTGGTTTGGATCCTGGGTGCTAACCTATGTACCACTTGCCAAGCCATGCTGTGACAGGCGTCCCACATATAAAGTAGAGGAAGATGGGCATGGATGTTAGCTCAGGGCCAGTCTTCCTCAGCAGAAAGAGAAGGATTGGCAGCAGATGTTAGCTCAGGGCTAGTCTTCCTCAAAAATAAAAAAGAAAGAAAAAAAGAAAAAAAAAGAACCACGCATTTTCTTAATTTCTGAAAATGTTACCACAAAGACTTTCCAAGTCTTATATAACAGTTAAGCATATCTGCTATTCTTCCAGTTACAGTTACCTTTATTAAAACAATGGAATTGAGAAGTTTAGAAAATTTAACATACTGTTGATTTCATTGAGCCTTACAATACAATATTTTACTACAATGGTATTATTATATGTGTTTTAAATACAATTCATCAAAAACTGAGAGCTTCATATTGATATTATTCAATTTAGGGATAATGACCATGAAATCAATTTCAATAAAATTTGTATATTTAAATCAGTTTTTAAAAACTCCTGCCATGTCTTTAAGTCTAAGACAAATAGATAAACAAAGTAATTTTCCTGTATGTGGGTTGCTGAGATGATATAAAACATCACTGCCAATGATACTCTTTATAGATAGTCTTTTAGTTTTTCTGTCATGGGACTCTCTCCTTCAGGAGGATGCATTTTGTGACAATACTTTCATGGTGCACTAAGAACAAAAAGAATAGATGTTAAAAATTCGTGTCATCAATCTACTATATATCTGATTTCAAAACATCACTGTATTGGCTAAAATCCATGTCTAATGCCATCATTTTCCATGAAAAGAAATATGTACTATATCTCAGAGTATGACAAGAAGTCAAGCCATGGGTTTGAAGTGTCTTCATTAAAGAAAACTACAGGATTCATGAAAAACAGTGTTTCAAATTGTCCTTATGTTTTGGAAGTTTGCTTTCATTTTTCTAATTGGGGCAATTCACATAGTAATATGCAAATAGTAAGAGGAATCCTTAGTTTTGAAAAATGTGAGAAATGGGATTGTGAGAGTGCTAGGTGGAACACAGACCTGGAAACACTCTTCAAACTCAGAAAATGATCAGATGGATCAATTTTAGGAAAATATGTATAGGTCGTTGAGAATTTCAAAAGTGATTACCTGTAACTAATTACATCGATGGAGTTCTTGAAATGTTGGGTATATCCAAGAGCACAAACACCAGACAGTAGTTTGAACACTGTTGGTTTAGGAAGACATTATACGGTCAGAAAAGGAGCAGACCTGGGAGAGGTCCTCGAGGCAATCCCATTTAATGGTGTCTGTCATTGAATAAGGAGTATGATATCTCAGCACCCTTCAGTAGCTTTGCTTTTCCTCACAGGGTCATATGTGTGGCACAATATAAAATGCAGCATTTAGTCTCATTCTGTCAGTGATTCTGTGTGTGACTTTGGGCAAGTTGGATCTGACTATGCCTCAGTCACCTCACTCATAAAGTTACACAACTATACCAGGCTCACTTATTTTTATAAAGATGAAATTTGTTAATAGTTGTATTCAGGATAGTACCAGAATATAGGAAGTGGTCAAGAAATGTGAGAAATTATTATTATTTTCAGTAAAAGAGTTCATTATCCCCACCCCTTTCTGGTATTTGTCAGAACTCTGGTGTGGCTTCAGCCCTTATGCCCTCCAGGAAGGAGTTTTTGAGTATAAGACAGGCAAAGTTTATAAGACCTATCCATATATTTCACTAAGGCAATGCGATCCCTGGCTCACAGAGCAATGCTTGGATGTATCATATAAGGCTCTGAAATTCATCATGAACTCTGGAAGTAATCACGTTAAATTATAATAATATGTACCAAGTTGTGATAGTATTTTCCCCTGTTTATATCTCCTAGGAGTTATTAATTGTTTGAGTCTCAAGTTGTAGTTTTCTCGATATCATGTTGATGTCCCACAGAGATCAATGATGATTTGGAGAAGCTTAAGAAATATGGGCCCCAGAGATACCCACACAAAAACATAGAGCCTAAAACATTTTCCATCATAGCATCTTCAGAAATAGGGGAAGCAATATCTATCCCACAGTTTGGTTAGTTGGACTACACTCTGGTTTTTGGGAATGGACATGAATGACATTTTCTGGGATCTGGATGCTTGCTATTTTTTTCTTATGGGATAATTTGTTATAGCCTTGTGTAAGAGAAGGAGAAATTGTAAGTGAAGGCAGTGGTATTAGACACATTTTTAAAAATCTGTATTTAGCTTTCTCTTAAGTAGAGAGTGTTTTAAGAAGTGCCATGTTTTGAGCACTCATTTATGAAAATATTTTCCATTTCTATATTGAAAAATAAGCTTAATGGAAAATGAGAACAGTTTAATCTGCAGAATCAAGTATCTTGTAATAGTATTAGTGTAAGAGGGAAAAGAATGTCAAGAAATTGGAAAGAATGCTTGATTTCTCTCTCCTTCCCTCTTTTTCCTTTCTCACATTAACTCCTTCTATGGAATGTGGTAAAGAGAGCATGGAGATTTTCCTGATAGTCACTCTGATGCTGAGAGTGGTAGTAAGTTGTCCTCAGGACTGCTCGTGTGGGAACACAGACATGGAACCACCTCGGAAGCAGAAAAGAGAGGAACTATTTTGGCCTTGTGCAAAGCACTTTGAAATGTCTCTTCATAGTAGGTTTCTCAACCTTGGTCCTATTGATGTGTGGGCCAGATAATATTTTGGTGTTTGCATGTGCTATTGGTGTGTGTGGGGGCTGGGGCAAGGACTGTCACATACATCATAGTGTTTAGCAGCCTCCTTAGTCTCTACCCACTAGATGTCAGCAGGGCCCCTCCTTATCTTGACAAGCAAAAATGTGTCTAGGCAATGACAAATTTCCCACGGGAATCAAAACAACTCCTGGTTAAGAACCACTGCTTCATAAGTAATCAACAACCTGAGTTTTCATCTTTAGGCTTGAAAAAAGGAAGAAGTTTATACTCAGAAAAAGATAAATAACTTACTTTTATTGACTGTTGAAGAGAGAAACCATATCATCAGAATAATTATTTGTTTTCAAAATGGGATTTCTTAATATATACATCCTTCAACTCTTTGAAATCATTTGAAGAATCAGGAAAATACTTGGCTGGAGTGAGTTTTCATACAGATTCTCTTTCCTCCGGGGATTACCAACTAGTGCCTCACAGTCAGGTACGTGTCTACCAACGGTCAGGAAGGAGAGAACAAATGAGAGTGTTCTCATCATCTATTGTCATTTTCTATTTGTCAAAGGCCTTGAATGTATCCTTCCTTTATTAAAAAAACAATCACACCCTCCTTCCCCATTCTACTCCATAAATCTTAAATTTTGTGAGAACTCGGGCAAGTTTCTACATTGCTTTTTTAAAAAAAATTGATTGGAACAAAATACTTCTGTGTCATGGATGTTGTGAGGATTAAGTAAACAACACAATTTATATAAACAGATACAATATTCTGCCTGTACAATCTGGCTTACTGTTTTTTAACTTGCCATTTTATCATAGCCATTTTTCAGCTCATTAAAAGTTCCTCAAAATATCATTTTAATAGTTGCATACTTTTCCATAATGTATAAGTACCATAACGTGAGTTATTTTCCTCTTGTTTGACACTTTATTTCTAAGTTTTATTTTCATAAACAATGCTGCAATGCAGCAGCAAGCATTTGTGTTAATAATTTTATATTCACATCTTCGAGTAGTTCTACAAATAGATTTAAAGCAGGGGATTCATTTGTCAAGTAGGTCTTTATAAGGCTTCGGAGTCATAGTTACTGGAGGTTTGAACCAGGGTACCAATTCCAGGAACAATGGTTGACATTGACTTGTATAATTAACAAAATCACTATGCTAATTTTATAGAAAAAATGCTAATATAGAGTATAAAAGCTGCTGTTTTCATCTAAAACATATTGAAAAAATAATCAGCACTGGTGGCTTAACACTTAAATAAGCATATCTTAAATAAGCATATTTCTCATCATTTCAGTGGAAAAAAGAGAAGGGTACTATGTATTACAAAAATTCTTTCCTGGGATCCCATTATTTCCAGTACTGATTAAAGGGAAATAGAGATTTTAGTTTCAAAAAATAATATGGCTAATTAGATAATTAATGACTCAGTTTCAAGCTCTTAATTGTATAGGACTAGTTTAAGGAATTGTATAGGCTTTTATGGATGTGAATGCTTTTGTGTGATCTGTGATTTTAACTGTGAGCTCTATGCATTTGTATGCTACAATGCCTGAACTTTTCCTAAACTTCACAAAAGCAACTTACTATTTCTTTGCTGAAAAAATTAACTATCCTACTTATTCTAATGTCTTTTTTAGGAGACAGTCAAAATGGAATTTGGGATCATACAATGGAGAATAACTACTAATATTGTTCTCCCATCTCAATAAAGTGGGGACATGGCCAAGGAGAACTGCACCACTGTGGCAGAGTTCATTCTCCTTGGATTAGCAGAGGTCCCTGAATTGAGAGTCTTCTTCTTCCTGCTGTTTCTTCTCATCTATGGAGTCACAGTTTTGGGCAACTTGGGCATGATTGCACTGATTCAGGTCAGCTCTCGACTTCACACCCCCATGTACTTTTTCCTCAGTCACTTGTCCTTTGTGGATTTCTGTTACTCCACAATCATTCTGCCAAAGATGCTAGCTAATATCTTAAATGAAGACAAAGCCATTTCCTTCCTGGCGTGTGCTGTGCAATTCTACTTGTTTTGCACATGTGTGGTAACTGAGGTCATCCTGCTGTCTGTGATGGCCTATGACCGTTTTGTGGCCATCTGTAACCCACTGCTGTACATCGTCACCATGTCCAACAATCTTTGTGTGGAGCTGGTGTCCTGCTGCTACCTCTGGGGGACTGTGTGTTCACTGATTCACTTGTGTTTAGCTGTTGAGATCCCATCCTATAGGTCAAATGTGATTAACCACTTCTTTTGCGATCTGCCCCCTCTCTTATTTCTTGCTTGTTCTGATGTCACTATGAGTGAACTGTTGCTATACATTGTGGCCAATTTCAATGAAATCATCACCATCATGATCATTCTCACCTCTTATTTCTTTATTCTTATCACAATCCTGAGGATGCGCTCTGCAGAGGGAAGATGCAAAGCCTTTTCCACCTGTGCCTCCCACCTCACAGCCATCCTTCTCTTCCATGGAACAATCCTTTTCATTTATTGCCGACCCAGTTCTGGCAACAGTATGGATACTGACAAAGTAGCCACGGTGTTCTACACTGTAGTGATCCCTATGCTGAATCCTCTGATCTATAGCTTGAGAAACAAGGATGTGCAAGAAGCTCTCAGAAAAGTGGTGGGCTCCAAAATATTTTCCTAGAGAATATTTTATTAACAGGACTCAGTGTCCCAAAGTGGAGACTGGTGAAAGGGTACAGCGATGGACTTCAGTGTTGAAGTGTTGAAGTGGAGGTAACAGTCAAGCAGCAGGTAGTTATGAGTGAGTCTTTTTGATTCACTTATCTGTGTGCCTCTTCCATGTACAAGGCATATCTTGGAATTTACAGATTACTTCTTTGCTGTTATTTATTCAAAATGAATTAATTGAGTATGGTTAATGGACTCAAGATACACATATCATTTGCTGTAAAAGCTTCATAAGCTTAATGAAGAAATCACAAGAGTCACATTTTATTTCAGTATTCATTAAGGAAAATATGATTCAATTCCAAGTTGAATTCCTATTATTTTACAATGAAGAACACACCCTTGTCAGATTATGCACAGAATGTGTACATATCCTGTTTGCTATTTCTTGCTTTCTTTATTATTTTTTGTTGTTGTCATTGCAATGTCCAGTGTTTTTGGAATTTCAGAGACTATGATGAAAAATGATGACATTAGTAATAATTATTTCACAGAAATCTTAAAAAAATTATATTACTTGTCATGTGCAATGAGCTTAGAATAATTCCTGGCATATAACTAGCTCTCTGTCTCTGTCTCTCTGTCTCTCTCTGCATCACTCTGTCTCTCTCATATGTTTTACTATTTGTAGTATATTTATATATACTTGCAATCATTTAATAACCATTGTTATGACTGGCAACATTTCTGACTTCGGCCTATTGTTTCACTTTATCTTTCAATTTTTATCTTCATGCTTATTTTACAATATTGTGGATCAAATGACTACTGTGACAGATAAGTGCACTTCTAACCCCTGTTTATGTTTTTGGTTGTGTCTTTACTGTTGATGAAATGATCTTTTTCTCCTTTTCTCTATGTGTCTAAACCACATTTCTTCTTTCAATCCTTATTCACGCACACTCTTCAGTATTTGTGAAGGGGGTGAGGAATGGTCGTAAATAACTGAAGTCCATTATATGAATTACTGAATCATAGAAATGTAGATCCAGCATTAAACTTTACTTCTATGTTTTGTCTTGGGTCAAATAAAATGATTTAGTCAAAGCACATAAAACAGCAAGAAAAAGTGTAAAAAGAAACATCTTCTCTATAATAATATGTTTATATTAGACAGGAAACATTATAATGATGATTTATTCAAAGGATAATTTATTTCTGTGTCAAACTAAAATTTAGGGACAGACTAGAAAAAAAGAAGAATTCGAAAAATAGATGTATTTAATGTTCAATGATTTTTAAACTCTTCTCCGTGAGGTTTCTGTTCACTTTGCTCCTACTCCCATTGGGTGTTAATATTCTTCATAATAATTTACAAGACATTTTACATTTAAAAACATTAACCTCAGAGGATAATATCTGCACAATTTGTTAATGTCTTTTAATTTTATGTATTTGGCATTCTTTTTGATATTTAGCTTACATTTTTTATGTAGTTATACTCAATTATTAGCAAATTAAAAAAGAATGTAGTGAAAATGAATCCTGCTCCATTCTATATTTTATCTCATCGTTGTATGATTTTTATCTTAAATTTTAATAAGTACTAAATTTATTGATTTTTATTTATTTTGCATATGTTTGCTGAATGAATGAAAGCTTACAAAGGAATTGTCCAACTCCCTTTCCCAAACTATATAGTAATGTCACAGCACCATTTATTGAGTATCCTTTTCTTCTCTCTTGTATGTAATATATCTAATTTGTAATGAATGTAATATGTCTATTAAATATTAAAAATTAAATATTTTAATAAATTGTGTTCTTAGCATTGATACTTCTACCAGACCCTGGAAAATATCCTACAGTCCTTACTCCATCTTCTTTAGTAAAGAATAAGGATACATTATTTTATAATGCTTTTTAACATTCAAAATACAAAATTTGTCTATGAGACTGCTGGTATTATGCAAGACTAAAATATACTATCTCTTATCGATTAGCCACTGCCATATTAATACATTGACAGAACAACGTTGTGCCCTTAGCTGTATACAAGAATCCTTGGTGACGGGAGGATGTCCATAAAAAGCAACAAAAATTAAACATCACATTTAATGGGAACAAGATACAGAGTTCCTTGCAAATGTTTTGCTGTAACAGTTGATTTATTTAGTAGTCACACTCCAAGAAGTAAATTAACTCAATTATATGACTATTTACTCATACCAGATGAAAAATGGCTTTTGAAAAGAATACTCAATAAACAGAAAAATGTATTGTTCAGAAATTTTAAAAAATTGAATTTAACATTTCAACAAATAACCATTTTAAGATCTGAGAAAATAATTTAAAGGCTAAAATGAACCATATTTTGAAATTTAATTCTCCTCTACCAACTTGTTTAATTCTTTGCTGGTATATGGATTCTAAGCAGAACCATTTTTGAAAATAGAGGAATTAGAGCCTGTTCAGGATATTGTTGCTCTACAGCAGAACATGCTTTACACATTTAAAGCTAATAACGTCTATGTCAGGATTTATTTGTCTGTTTGTTTTGATTTTCTTAGGTCACCAAGGGATGAGATTTAGCTGAGGCATATGCAAAACAAACAAGCAAACAGACAAATAACAACAAAAACACTACAAGTTATTCTACTGCTGGTTTTACTTATGTCACTATCTGTCATTTTAGGCAAATCCACTAGACTCTGTCTCCTCAGTCTCATCCCCAGACTTTATTTTGAAAGATAAGACTTCGACAGGAATAAGTCTCATTTTGTTTTCAAATTTGGCAGGATTATCCCAAGTGGATAGATGAGGACACTGTTCCCAAGTTTCTCAGAAATGCTACCTGTGAAATGTTTCTCACCACGCACTCTTCATCTCTATGTCCATTACCATTTCATAGTTCAAGTATTATAAGATTCACCATCACTAAATGTACACCCAGGAAATAATCTTTACTTGTTCAACTATGAGACAATGATTTCTTACCATTAATTGTAAGATACATCCAAACTCAGAGATGTTATAGTGGGTGAAAATATGTCTTAAGAAGCAGATGAAATGTAGTAGGGATTCAAATGCTAGAGCTCTTCTCTAGAATTCTGTCAGGGAAAACAAAACAAAATGAACAATTGAGTACATATGGCATCACACATTTTAAGTTTAATTTTCATAACTAAAGCAAGGCTTTCCCGTGCATGACCATTTGATCCTTACACTACAAGGCCAAAGGTCAGTGTGGTATAGAAGAAGGATCGGAAGACTAGAAGATAAAATTGAGATCTAGGTTTGGCTGCAGCAATTAATACATAGACTTGAACAGTGAGCACATTCTTACTCCTGATGTGAAGAGCATCAGAGTTAATCCAAATATTTCAGGTAAAGAAAACAAAGCTAAGTGATCTGCTTCAATAATACTGATATATGTATGCCTTTATTCATGAGTAGACATAGAAATATGTGAGGAGGATACACAAATGAAAGAGAGATTGTTCATGACATCCAGGAACCCACACTGTAGCTGGAGAGAAACCCGTGTAAATATATAAACCCATAACTACATCCAATTGGTAGTACAACGAATAATTAAAGGATTATTCACAGAAATTATGACTTTCAAAGAATAATGACTTTTGTCTAGAGAAATTAGAAACAGTTTTTGGAAAGTTTTATGACTCAGCAGTGTTTTGTTGATGAATGAGATAAGTGGTAAGTTAAGGATATCTAGATGAATGAGACATTGTACAAATGTGCAGATATGTAAAACAGTATACAGATAGATAGATAGATGATAGACAAAGATAGAGGTAGATAGGTATAATTACATATGCAGACAAATTTGTACAGAAAGTGGACAAGGATAAGTCTAGTAGAGAAAATCTGGGAAGAAATTTTAGGAACTTGGATATGCACCTATAAGTGACTAGGAGTCACTCAAATTTACAATCCAGGGAACGATTTGCCATTATAACTTTCAGTTACTTATTTTAATTTCGTTTACGCTTATTTAATGTATCTATTTTTAGAATAAGTGATATATTTCCATGGTCCACTTCTTTTCTCTCTACCATGTGAAAAATGCCTAATACATACTCCACAGATATTTTATGCATATTCAAACAAATATCTAAATGTAAGTTGACTTCCTTTGAAAAGAGTTGTTTTAGTGGCAGTGTGGCAGACAGATATAAGAGAGTGAATCTATAGGCTTAAAGACCAACTTGGAGACTATTGAACAGTACAAGTGTGAAATGATAAAACTAGGATCTAGAGAAATGCCAATGATAGAGAAGGCAGATAAAGAATTTTGCAGCAATGTGGTATTTTAAAGGACTGCAGATTTCTGGATAAAAGCTTTATGACAAATTAGAAGAAAAGATGTTATCATACTGTGAACAGTACACAATACATTTGTTTATCCAGTATCCAGGATGTTTGCAATAACTTTAGAAACCCTAATCTGCTGGTTCTAGCCAGATGTAGCTACGTCTTGGGACAGTGAGAAACCAAATTTCCATTTCTAGTCCTATCAGCAATATATATGAGGTGATCCTCTGCTCCTAATACCATTAGCAGGATCATAACAATTATTCTTATTATAATTGAGGGACCTGAGCAGGTCCCACTCCTTCAGTGTACTTAGTGTAACTGGGAGCAGTTAAGCCTTACATAGACCAGGGACACGGTAGATACTTAAGAAATATTTCTCGAAAGACAAATACTGCAAGATCTCACTTGTATGTGCAATCTAAAACAAACTTGTAGAAGCAGAAAGTAGAATGGTGGTTGTCAGCAACTAAGGAGGGAGAAATGGAGACATATTGGTCAAGGGGTACAAAGTTTCAGTTATGCAAGCTGAAAAAATTCTGAAGATCTAATGGATAGCACGGTGATTAAAGTTAACAATATTTTACTGTATACTTGAAACTTGCTAAGAGGATAGAATCCAGGTATTCTCACCAAAAAAGGAAGAAAATAGTAATTTGAAGTAAAGGATATGTTAATTAGCTTGATTGTGGTGATTATTTCACAATGTATATGTATATCAGAACATCAGGTTGTACTCCTTAAATACATATAATTTTTATTTGTCAATTATACCTCAAAAAGCTAGAAAAATTGAAGAAAATAAACAATGTACTAAAAAAGAGAAAAATATTTGTCAAGTAAATAAAAAAGATAACTTCTACTATGATTTGTTATACAAAAATTTGGGGAGACTATGCGAATTATCATGCAACAGGAAGAGAAGACATTTAAACTTTCAATGAACTTTTATATAAAATGATTCTTAAGCTTAAGTTGTTTTTCTTCAGGTTTTCCAGGAAACCAGAAATACATCAGAAAATAATCGTTAATTTTAATTGCTTAAGTCCTCTGGAGAATAAGGCAAGTAATTTTCTCTACAGTCCTGGTGGGACAGGGAGTGGAAGGAGATATAAGAGTCGGCAACTCCCATAGACTAGCTCTCCAGAGGCAGGAGAGGGCCTGCCTTTTCCACCAGCAGGTGGTTTGTAGCTCAGAGAAAATACGGACATTCTTTTTTCATGTGAGATATGTAGAAGATGCCTTAGATTCAGTCAGTTCCTCATAGGAAAAATCATTTGGAGAAACTTTTCAGCCAACTGTAAACATTAAGTATCTGGAACAGGAAGTACCTCTGTTTACAGAGCTTTGTCTGGAGAACCTGGCTTAGCTGAGCTCCTCCATAGCAGTGTCTGGAATAACTGTTTCCTGAAAGTGGGGGAATAGAAGGGCCCTGAAGGTTTTCAGTTATATGTCCATGAGCTTTTGTGATTTTTTTGGAAATGCTGTGCATGGGAGAATAAGAGGTATTTAAATAAAATAGAATTGAAAGAAATAAAATGAACCTTCTGGAGAACTATAATAAACAGGACTTACTCTAAATAAGATTGTAGACGGTGAAAAAAGAATACTGGCTCACAAGGGAAAAAAGAGAAAAAAAGGGAAGAAAGGATAAGGAAGAAGGTTTTAAATACCACACTTCACAGATTCAAAAATAAAGCAAATTGTTTAATCCATAAAATAACATCATTTGGCCGATAAGGAACCATGATATTTAATTTGCATATTAGTTTTAAGTTGAATTCAAACAGAAGAAATGTGAAAATTTACCAGAGTCAAGAAAATAAAGCAGTAGTTCTCAACTACAGGCAATTATGTATCCTCCTCGGTTCCCGAGGGGACATTTGAGAATGTCTGGAAACATTTTGGATTGTCACAACGGAGGGACTGGGGATTAGGGTGATACTGTCATCTAGTGGATAGAAGCCAGAAATGCTGCTATACATGGTGCAATGCAGAGGGTAGCTCCCCATCACAAAAAAATAGTCCAGGGAAAAATGCCAATAGTGCTTAGCTGAGAAACCTTGAAAAAGGGAATTAAGAAATAATTTTATAATATTGATCATTGACATGAAAACGTTGCCTTCTGATTGATTTTTAAATCCTTGGATATCTGAACAAACAGGGCCATTGAGAATTCTGTGTTATCTGGGGCCTCTCACCTTTAGTGATGGAATATCTGGAACCGTCTGGTTCTAGAGTTGCAGAAACAGAGATGACCTTACCAGAAATGATAGTCTGAGAAAAATCTTCATTATAAAGAATTATAGTTGAAGGGATTCCTTGCATGCTTGATTTACAGTATCAAAAAGAGGAAAGTTCCAGAAGAACTGGGATGTGTTCCTGACCATAACATTCTGAGTTGTTCTGGATATAGGATTGCCAGATCTAGCAAACAAACATACAGAATGCTAAATTTAGCTTGAACTTCAGATAAACAATGAATGAATTTTTAGTATGAGTCTGTCCATACTTATAGCAAAAATTCGTTATCTATATGAGATTAAAATTTAACTGGCGGTTTTACCTCGTAACCAATTTGATAAACCCCACCATTCTCTCTGTCTTAAGAATTCCTTTATCATAAATGTCTTTAGAGTGTGGAGATATCTTAACACTCATCTACATTCTTGGCAGGTAATGGGAGACAGAACGAGTATTCTTAGAATCTTACAGAGAGAGGAAAGAAGGGTCTGGAAAAGGGAAGAGTCTTTCTCAATGTTTAAGGGTACTTATCATACTTATTCCTGAACAAGGATGTTTCTCTAACTCCCATTCTCTACATTTCATCTTGACGTTGATCTTCAGAACAGCTCTGTGGCCCTCAACACATTCATTGGACTGGTTTTCACAGTTTTATAGTATGAAGATTGTCTTTAAAATGGTCAAAAGAATTAGCAAAAAATTGTGAAAATGTGGTCTTTACAAAATAAAAATGTGAATATCTCAATTTATCATGTACGTCAGAGCCTGGAATAGAGTGATGGGTACATGGCTGTGAATTTAAGAATCTGAGTTCTACCTGTAGGTTGATCATCTGATATCTATCTGTCACTGAAGAAGTCATGACTTATTCAGGCTTCTGTGTGCTTACCTGTAGAAAAAGGCAGTTCAATAGAAATTCTTCGTTGAAAAACATAAGTAATTATTTACTTTGATATTTGACTTATGTAGTCAAAATAGGAATGGCCATTAAAGTGCTAAACTGATATTTAAAATATGGATATGATTAAGTATACAGACAATTCTTTCTTTATATCACAATATATGCACATCTTTTTATAAAAATTCATTCCAACTATAGAAGTTATTTTAGATGCTTTGCCTGTCATTAGTAATTGTAGGACATAAAAAACATTTTCTTTTCATTTTTCTAGGCCTTTCTTTGTGCAATGCACAAAATCAGTGAGATAAGAATGTCTTACATGAGGATTTGATTACATGTTACCACCTAATTTTCCTGAGTTCATATTATTCCATTTGTAAGTCTTTAAAGTCATATTTCAGAACATGAACAGAATTAAGTTTTATAAGTTTTGAGGAAGTAAAATTAACTAGTAATTCTTTTCTGAAACATTAGATATTCCTATCTTGGATACATAACACCTAACAGGATTATAACACAGATCTATTTTGTTTCACCTTATGCTATACACAGGGGAGAGTGAAGTATGCTTCATGTGTCAATTGCTTTCCATAATGTATTATTTCCAAGACTGACTTTCAGATCTTACCATCAGGAAACATGTTTCTGGCAGAGATAAATATAACTGATGGGGTCATACTTACTCTCTTTGGCTTCTCAGACTACCCGGCACTGCAAATTCTCCTCTTCTTGGTATTTCTGGCCATTTACAGCTTCAGTGTGATAGGGAATCTTGGAATGATTGTGATCATCAAAATTAACACTAACTACACAGCCCCGTGTACTTTTTTCTCAGCCACCTCTATGTAGATTTCTACTATTCTTCTGTCATTGTTCCCACAATGCTCTGAAGCTACTTGCAGAAGACAAAAGTATTCCATTTTCAAGATGTATGGTGCAATCCTTTTTCTTTTGCACATTTGTAGTGACTAAATCAATTCTATTTGCTGTGATGCCCAATGACCGCTTTGTGGCCCATTGCAACCCTCTGCTCTACACAGTTGCTGTGTCACAGGAACTCTGTGCCATGCTACTAGTTGTAGCATGTGCATGGGGAGCAGCACGTTCTTTGCTACTCACATGTTCTGCTATTAAACTTTCTTTTCAGGGTTTCAATATAATCAATCACTTCTTCTGTGAGCTGTCCTCCCTGATTTCCCTCTCTATCTCTGATTGTTAGCTCAATCAGTTGTTTCTGTTCATTGTTGCCACATTTTTTGTTTTTTTTTTCATTAAGGTTATGAAAGTTAACATCCTTGTGAAATTACAGTTGTACATCATTATTAGTCATGTTGTAGGTACACCACTTCACCCCTATTGCCCTCCCCCCACCCCCCTTTCCCCTGGCAACCACCGATCAATTCTCTTTGTCTATATGTTAGCTACCACCTATGAGGGGAGTCATACAGAGTTCATCTTTCTCTGTCTGGCTTCTTTCACTCAACATAATACCCTCAAGGTCTATCCATTTTGTTGTGAATGGGACGATTTTGTCCTTTTTTTGGCTGAGTAGTATCCCATTGTATATATCTTCCACATCTTCTTTATCCAATCATCAGTTGCTGGGCACTTAGGATGGTTCCATGACTTGCCTATTGTGAATAATGCTGTGATGAACATAGGGGTGCATGGAACTTTTGGAATTGCTGATTTCAGGTTCTTAGGGTAGATACCCAGTAGTGGGATGGCTGGGTCATAAGGTATTTCTATTCTTAACTTTTTGAGGAATCTCCATACTGTTTTCCATAGTGGCTGTACCAGTTTGCATTCCCACGAACAGTGTATGAGGGTTCCCTTTTCTCCACAGCCTCTCCACCATTTGTCACTCTTGGTTTTGGATATTTTTGCCATTCTAACAGGTGTAAGGTGATATCTTAGTGGAGTTTTGATTTGCATTTCCCTGATGATTAGTGATGATGAGCATCTTTTCATGTGTCTATTGGCCATCCGTATATCTTCTTTGGAGAAATATCTGTCCATGCCCCCTGCCCATTTTGTAATTGAGTTGTTAGATTTTTTATTATTGAGTTGTGTGAGTTCTTTGTATATTATGGAGATTAACCCTTTGTCGGGTAAATAACTTGTGAATTTTTTTTCCCAATTAGTGGGCTGTTTTTTTGTTTCAATCCTGTTTTCCCTTGCCTTGAAGAAGCTCTTTAGCCTGATGAAGTCCCATTTGTTTATTCTTTCTATTGTTTCCCTCATGTGAGGAGTTATGGTGTCCGAAAAGATTCTTTTGAAGCTGATGTCAAAGAGTGTACTGCCGATATTCTCTTCTAGAAGACTTATTGTTTCAGGCCTAATCTTTAGGTCTTTGCTCCATTTTGAGTTTATTTTAGTAAATGGTGAAAAAGAATGGTTGATTTTCATTCTTTTACATGTGGCTGTCCAGTTTTCCCAGCACCATTTGCTGAAGAGACTTTCTTTCCTCCATTGTAGGCCCTCAGCTCCTTTGTCAAAGATTAGCTGTCCATAGATGTGTGGTTTTATCTCTTGGTTTTCAATTCTGTTCCATTGATCTGTGCATCTGTTTTTGTACCAGTACCATGCTGTTTTGATTACTGTAGCTTTGTAGTATGTTTTGAAGTCAGGGATTGTGATGCCTCCACTTTGTTCTTCTTTCTCAGGATTGCTTTAGCAATTCTGGGTCTTTTGTTGCCCCATATGAATTTTAGCATTCTTTGTTCAATTTCTGTAAAGAATGACATTGGAATTCTGATTGGGATAGCGTTGAATCTGTAGATTGCTTTAGGTAGTACGGACATTTTAACTATGTTTATTCTTCCAATCCATGTGCATGGAATGTCTTTCTATCTCTTTATGTTGTCGTCGATTTCTTTCAAGAAGGTCTTGTAGTTTTCATTGTATAGATCTTTCACTTCTTTGGTTAAATTTCTCCCAAGGTATTTTATTCTGTTTGTTGCGATCATGAATGGGATTGAGTTCTTGAGATCTTTTTCTGTTAGTTCATTGTTAGCATACAGAAATGATACTGATTTATGTATGTTGATTTTATACCCTGCAACTTTGCTGTAGTTGTTGATTGTTTCTAATAGTTTTTCTATGGATTCTTTGGGGTTTTCTATATATAAGATCATGTCATCTGCAAACAGTGAGAGTTTTACTTTTTTGTTGCCTATTTGGATTCCTTTTATTTCTTTTTCCTGCCGAATTGCTCTGGCCAAAACCTCCACTACTATGTTGAATAAGAGTGGTGAAAGTGGGCACCGTTGTCTTGTTTCTGTTCTGAGAGGGATGGGTTTCAGTTTTTGTCCATTGAGTATGATGTTGGCTGTTGGTTTGTCATATATGGCCTTTATTATGTTGAGGTACTTTCCTTCTATATCTATTTTATTGAGTGTTTTTATCATAAATGGATGTTGGATCTTGTTGAATACTTTCTCTGCATCTATTGAGATGATCATGTGGTTTTTGTTTCTCATTTTGTTAAGCAAGCCTAGACATCGGAAATGGCAGCCAACCCACCAAAGGGGTGTATCAGTTGTTGGCAGAACGTCTGCTTCTAGGGCTCTGTTCTACAAAAACAGATGTACATTCCAGTACAATTATGGAGTGAACAATTGGAGATGGTGCAGTCCTTCAAAGCCAGGGCTGCTTGGTAGAAGGTGATGTGTGGCCACTGAGAACGCACAAGGGGACAGGACTGAGTGTCCCTGTTCCTCTGTGGGACATCAGGTCCAAGGATAGGAAAGCCCTGGGCTCCTGCCCACCAAACCCACTCACACTGCTTAACACACACACCTATATACGTGCAGGCACATGGGTCCTCAAAGATCATTGCCCTGTAGAGCGAAGAGTGAAAAGATGGATGGCACTTGTTGTGGGCACTTATTTCCCAGTCGGAGGAGTGGACCCTCTTTCCTTACTCACATTAAAACATTATTTTAGTAAATGAAAAACAATTGTCAATCCAAATTCTGAAAAACGTAGATAAGGTATGTTATTCCTTAAGATATTTGTAATCAATCTAAGTGTGTAATATGCGATAATCATATTTTGTAATTTGCTCATTGCATAACCTGATCCGTGGCCCATCCAGGAAGGGAAACGATGCGAAAGGTGTCTCCCGGCCTCACACATTCCCCTCTTGGTTTCCAGCTCTCGTGTCACCCTTTAAATGTGGTGCCTATCCCCAGACAAAGACAATAGTCAACATGGGGGCTTCATTTTTCATACATAAGCTTTGATGGAGCAGGGATTTTTCTCCCTAATAAAAACTGTTTTCTTGAATTTAAAAAGTGATTAATCATACTCCTCTGATATTACGTAGCCGGACACAAAAGGCCACATCTTGTATGTGTCTGCTCAGCTGAACAGCCCAGCAGAGGTAAGTCCATAGAATCAGAAAGCTCAGCGGGCCCCAGGGACGGGGTGGGAGGGAGGAGGACTGAGAGAAGAACAGGGAGAGGCCATCCCTTCCACGACAGTGTTCTTGAATGAGGTCAGGATGACGGTCGGGCAACACTGTGAGCATCCTCCTGGCCAGGGAAATGGACATTTGGAAAGGATCCAGGAATGACATCCTGTTGAAGTGAACATCACAAGAAAAATTAAAGGCAAGCATTAAGCATGTGCAAGACAAAACAGAACTTTAATGAACTGGTGGTAAAGGGGAAGGGGCGGAAATCAGTGGTGGGACCACGGTGCAGGGGCTGAGGCTCGTTGCTGGGAGGACGTGAATGGTCTTTCCATTGCTTGAAGTGCAATCCAGGCTGAGACTCGAGGTGGCTGCGGCGCTGGACATCGATCTGTGGCTCTGAGGTGTGGTGGGCACTAGAGTTGGAGAAGGGCGGCGATGTTCATCTGGGTTGGGGTCTTTCTCAGGAGCTGGTGCTGCAGATCCAAGAAGAGAAAACCACATCCACGTGACAAGGCACATGTGTGTGGTGACGGATTGTAATTAGTCTTTGGGTGGGGGACCTGCTGTAATCTACGCAGAAATCGAAATATATAAGGCTGTACACTTGATATTTATGTAAGGTTATAAAGTACTGTCACTGCAATCAAGAATTAACATGGGTGAATGGTGAAAAAAAAAGATACCCCAAAGTAACCATGCCACACACACACATACACACACAGACACAGACACACACACACACGGACAAACACACACAGGGAAACCAAACGTGACTGTCTTTCCATGTTCCTCCCACGGAAGGGAAACGGCTCACCAATCAGGGAGACTCAGTACACGAACCACCCTCCAGAAGGTCTCCCGTATCTGGAGTCCGTGGGAATTGTGATGGGAGCCAGCTCATTGCTCCCAGCCTAACCCCAGCCTCTGAAGGCTCTGTGCTGAACGGCCCGGCCACATTGCCTCCACACACGCCCGTGTCACACAGCCCGTGTCCTGCTCACCCTGACTCTCTGCCTCGCTGGGCTCAGGGTGCAGCAACTGTGAAAGCAGAAGGCGAGCTTGATGCTCCACCTGCGAGCCTGGCATGCTGAACGCAAGGAAGGCCAATACCCTTCTTAGGCTCGGAAAGTCTGGGGGCTGGAAAAAGTACTGGGGATAGGATTCCATCCACATGCTGAGAATGAAGGCCAAGGCCCTGAGGAGAGACAGGTGGGCAGCGGAGTCAGAGAACCGGCCTCTCCTTCCACACTGCCCTCCCAGGGTACCTCCGTGGGGGCCTGGGCTCCAGTGTCTCCTGCTCCTGCCTGTCCAGGGGCCAGTCCCACTTTCCGTGCGCGTGCGACCTGGCCAGTTTGGCAGAACAGGTCGCGTCTCCAAGGAGAGGCTGGGATAACACCTTGGAAAGTGAGAGCACTCGGTCCCTGGTGTGATCACCCATCCTTTTCCTCAGGGAAGCCTGACACAGTCCTCGAGTGTCTCCTGGCACATCCCACTGGGATGCCAGTCCAGGAGGGAAGGGCATGGGGCCATCTGCTCTGTTCTTGCACACATTGGTTCACAGTAGGGTGCAGTGAATATCTGGCCGATGAGGGAACAATGGCCTTTGTCTCCCGCCCATGCTTCCTACTGCCCTCCAAACACCTCAGCCTTTAGCTCCTGTGCCTCTGTGCTGCCTGATTCACTAGGTGACCCATGTGGGTGACATTCCCCTCCTGCTAGGGGCTGACACGGAGGGTATCATTTGGCCCCTGAGCAGGGAGTGGGCTCGCTGGGACGCAGCGGAGCCCCCACCGTGGAGGTTCTATGATATGAGTGAGCAGGATGCTCAGACACCTCCTGTTCTGTGTCCCAGGATGGGGAGTGGAGGCGGGACTGGGATGGGGATTGGATGCATCTGGGTGCTGTAGGAGCATCCTCCACTCCCCCCTGGGCTCCCACAGCGCCCACAGCCCCCTCCAGAGCTCTCTTGGACTGCTGTCTTCTCTTCTTTGAGAAGCCGTCAGAACTCTGCCTGCCCAAAGGAATCACAAGATGTTGGGATGGCGGGTGCTGCCAGCAACCCGATCACAGGCCCCACACTCCCCTCACAGTGTGGAGAGGGGAGGCCCTCCCACTTGATCCAGTGCCCACTCACTTTTTCCATAGGCGGGTGGGCGCGTCTTCCACTCTACAAAAGAGGATGAATCTGTAACTAGAGGAGACAGGAGGGCATCACATTGACTGTACTGGATGGCAGCTGCCTGAGGAGTCTTTTGTGACTGTCTAACTCCTACCTAGCACGGAGCCCTGGAGGGCCGATCCAGCTGACCTTTCATAGGGCTCAGCTTCTCCAAAGGGCCGTCCAGGCAGGAGCTCATTGAGTCCCTACAATAGCCCTTGGTGGTTGTTCCTCTGTTCTCCCCATTATTCAGAGGAGCAAACTGAGGCTCAGAGAGGTACGCGGACCTCCCCAAGACTCCCAGCATGCAGGTAGCTGGAGCCGCAGAGTCCTGGGGAGGGCAGGGCACTCACCTATTAAAGAACTCATCTAGAACCTCTTGTGTGGTGGCCACATCTGTGTATGTCAACAGGAAGCTGTGGATAAAAGTGGTGTCGCACAGCAGGAAGGCGGGCACAAGGTGAGCCACCAGACGCTCAAGTGGAGTGTTGTGAACCGTCCACAGCCAGGGAAACGATCTCTTCTCCATTGTGGATGTGTCAAGAGCCTGGGGTGGCACAGAGGAGAGGCTCAGCGTCAGAGACAGCATCCTAGGTACCAGGAGGTTTGGGGCTGGCCGTCAGAGCAATGCCTCAAGCTCCCAGTGACTTCTAGCAAGAGGTGGGACAGGAGTGTCCAGAGTAGGAAACACTTCTGGTCTTGTGGGTAGAATCAGACAGGGGAATGAACGAACGTGTTAGTATCAGTATCAGTAGCAGATCAAGGTGTTAGCGGAGAATTGACAGCACCTGTGTGTGTTAAGAGCATCAGCCCTGGGGTTTCTGACAGAAGAGCCCATTGCAGAGAGGAGAAGACGGGGGCTTTCCCTGCGGTGGGATGGATTGGGACAGGAGGACAGGCAGGACGTTCAGTGCAGCACTGATGAAAAGACAACATGAGGTCCCACAGCAGTGAAGGGCTGAATCAGTCTCGTCCACGGTCTGCCATCCAAAATGTCGTGCAGCTCAGTGAGGCCCCGGCCCCTGACCTGGAGGGGTCATGGGCACGTGTTCCTCAGGAGGGCAAAAGACAGAGCAACGCATATGTCCCAAGAGCCACACATCCTTTTGGGGAAAGGCATCCTTGTCCATCATGAGGCTGTGTGAGACATGGAGAAAGTGTGGAAGGATTGTGAGGTCATCATGGACACTTGGGGATGGGGTGAAAGAGGAAAATGTGTAGAAAAATGCAACGATCCCCTTGACCAAACATGAGGTGAAATGGGAGAAAAGTCTCTTTTCTGGGATTCGTAGAGTTATGGTGACAGTGACTTTGAACGTGGCCAAGACAGGAGCTGGGCAGTGCGGGCAGGTTGGGGTCAGAGATGGGGAGACAGATTCCTTCTGGAGCAGGACTGGTACCAGGGCCTTGTAGGACCTAGGGTTGTCTTTGGTGTCCTGGGGCCCTGGGTTCTGGGTGTGCTGAGCACCTGCACTCACCCAGGACCAGCGCTGGCTTGTGTCGGCCGGGTGCCGCATCATCCCTTCCTGTATAGTCAGGGAGAGGAAGGACTGATGTGTCTTGTCCTTTCCGACCTCCTGAGGAACAACCTGTAAAGACAGTGCCCGGCAGCCAGGCAGGAAGCCTCAGAGCACTGGCTGACTGACTTCGGGGGCACTCACACCTCGGTGACTCTCTCCACTCCAGACCCACATAGACAGATGGCCAACAGGCACATGAAAAGATGTTCAATCTCACCACTTCTTAGGGAAGTTGAAATCAAAACTACCACAAGATCTCATGTCACAGTCATCAGAATGGCTCTAATGAACAAGACAGGACAAAACATGTGTTGCAGAGGATGTGGAGACCAGGGACCCTGCCTACGCTGCTGGTTGGAGTGCATACCCATGCAGCCAGTACGAAAAACAGGATGGAGATTCCTCTGAAAATTAAGAATGGAACTACAGTATGACCCAGCTATTCCACCACAGGGTATGTGTTCAAGAATGTGAAAACACGAATGCGTAAAGATGTCAGCATGCCTGTGTAACTTGCAGCATATTTGACAATAGCCAAGACTTGGAAGCAACCTAGTTACCCATGAGGAAAATGTGGCATATATACACCGTGCAATACTACTCAGTCATCCGAAAGGAGGAGATCTGGCCTTCTGTGACAGCATGGATGGGCGTGGAGGGTATTATGCTAAGTGAAATAATTCAGGGGGAGAAAGTCCAATAGCCTTGTGACTACTCTCATAAATCAGGGATGACGGCAGCAAACAATCACAGGAGATAGGCTTTGGATTGGGGGTTCCAGAGAGGAAGTGGGGAGGGAGGAGGGTGACAGGGGTGATTAGGCACATGTGTGTGGTGATGGATTGTCATTAGTCGTTATGTGGTGAACACGATGTCATCTACACAGAAATCGCAATATAATGATGAACCCCTGAAACTACGTAATGCTATAAACGAAGGTGACTCCCATCAGAAAAAGAATTGAAGGAAACTTGGCCCAGTTAAGAGGTAACTTGGGAATCCCCTTTCCATGGTGCCAGCCCTGTCCTGGGATGTGAAGATGGCAGCAGCACCAGGTGATCAGCTGTACACCCAGCAGTTCCCGCCAAGTGAGGATCCCCCCCACGGAAGGGAGAGGGTGGGGGCCGTTCAGTGGGGGCTCACAGAGGTGGCCTGAGCTGGATAGCCCGATGTAGGCCCCCTCGTGTTACCTTTGATGACCTCCTGGCAAACGGCCATAGGTGTGGCGTATGAGAGGTGAGCCACCCTTTAAAACGAGTAAAAAGGTTATGGCTCCAGGTCTTCTGGGGACCATAGACGTGGTAAGGCAGGATACAGCAGGAAAACATCTTTCCGTAGCAGCTGTCTCCAGCCAAGTGAGCTGAGTGTGAGGATCTGGGTGCCTCTTTACAGGAGGCCCCTGCACTGTGGGCATTGTTGTGAAAGAGGTTACATCATTGCCTGGAGACCACGGTGATCTGAGCCACTTCCCCTCATACCACCCATTCAAGCAGTCCTCTGGGCAGGGCACTGCTCGCCCACTTTTCCATGCAGTATCATATGTGTCCCCAGGATCCCCAAACCACCTGTCTCCACAGGCCTCCGAAAAGGTCTGGGTGCAGCCAGGGTCCCAGCTTTGAGACAGACGCAGACACAAGTGCTCCTTCTTCCCTGTTCCTCATCCTGGAGAAGCCATCGTGCCTCGTGGGGCCATTCTGCCTCCAGTCTGCATGGGGGGGATTATCCTAGCCCATACTCCTTGGAGATGCCCTCAGGCCCGAGTGGGAAAATACCTGTGAAATTGGAGGAGCGGTGTCCCATGTAGGGAATACCTCTAACCGCTTTTTTCTTCCTCTCCTCTCCTCCCCTGTGTCTGCCTCTCTTCTGAGCCCACCCCATAGTCCGTCCTTCCATCTAAAGTCTCTGTGTGTACGTGTGTGTCACGGCTCAAGTCCTGGATGCCCAGGAGGAAACAGCTTCCACAGAGGAAGGGATGGGCAAGAGCTTCCCAAGAACTGACGGTTGCTGTTGTCCACCGCAAAGCCTATTGGAAGGGTTCCAGTCTTGCCCTAGAATATCAGAATACTTCCTTCTGCTTGGACTCTTGTCTGTCATGTGCCGTGGGCCAGTGTTTACCTGTTTATGGGCCTCAGTTTCCCAATTCTCCAGTGTGGGATTGAGTTCAGAAGTGCATAAGCATGAGCTCAGCAAAGGTGGCCCCTGCTCCCTCCACCCTAGGCGTGACATGGATGGGGAACACTCAAGTGTTCGCCTGCCCTGGGCTCATCCTCAGGCAGAAACTTGCCAAATGCACGACCAGGCTGCCGACTTCTCAGTCTCAGCCCCCTGCCCTCTCCATGTCTGACTGCAGTTAGAGCAGCACCGCATTTTCACAGCGCCCTGAAGAAGCCTGGGAGCAGCCAGGGCCCCATCCTTGAGGATGCCGAGCTGGGTTTACACCTGGCTCCACCTTGAACTAGACTGTGATTCTGCCCAGGGCATTGAGCCTGTGAGGTCTTCTCCTTCTCCCTCAATGGCCTCCTGTGATCCCCTCTGCTCGGTCTACACATGCTGCTGGAATCCACTCCCCTTGAGTGTGGCCTGAAGTTCGTGATTCCCTTCTACTCCGTGGAACAGGGCAGAGTGATGCGAAGCCAGTTCTGAGACTGGGTCCCAAACAGTCCAGGGCTCTCCTCCTGCTCACTCTCAGCTGTTTCTCTATCTCTCTCTGATCCCTCACTCTGGGGAACAGGCCTGTGTGTTCTGGGTTGTGCTCTAGAGAGGCTGCTGAGGCCTGGCCCTGAAGGAGACCCACCGACAGAGGGGCACGCAGGCCTCCAGTTGCAAGGGGTCCCTCTAGGACCCAGAGTGCGCTCAGAGGGGGAGGGAAGCAGATCCTGCCTCAGTTCAGAGCACAGCCTGACTCCCTGAGAGCATCTGGCAGAGGCTCCCAGCTGAGTGCTGCTGGAGTCCTGGTCCAGTGCCACTGTGACATAATCAACGTTCGTTGGTTGAGCCCATAAAGATGGGGAAAGGTTGTCACACAGCAATAACAATAGCTGCCTAACGCTGTTGCCCTGCCCCTGGCCCTGGCCTTGGCCTCCGCTCTCCTCCCTCCCTGACTCTCCAGCCAAGCTCCTTCTAGCCACGCTGCCCTGCTCTCTAACCTCCTCTCTGACCAACCTCACTTGTGCCTCCAAGAGTCTGCACTGCTGGGCGTTCCTACAGGCTACGGAGCCCTGGATTGAGGCAGGGCTGGCTCCTTGTCATGCTGCTGCAAATATGAATGTCACCTCGTGGCAGCCCTTCCAGGCCCCTCTCCTTCTGGACCTGGCGCTCCATAGCAGCATGGGCTTGTTTTCCTGGTGGCGTCTGCTCCTTTCATTCCTGTGGTTTTCATTTCGTGGTTTTGGCCAGCTTCCCTTCCAGATCTTTATCTGGGGGCACGAGCTTGTCGGGTCTTTTCAGCAGCAGCACTCTTGCATGCTCGTGGCACAGGTGTGGAATGAAGATCCATCCCACCACTGACTGGCTCTGTCCTTAGAGCCAAATAGACTTCCATCATTTGGATTGTGCTAGGTGGATCACGACTAAAGTTAGTCCTGTGACTGAGACTTTTGCTGGCATGTGATGAGTTATCGAAACTCAGCCCAAATTACAGGAGCATAGCACTATCTATTTTCCCAGATACCAGTGCATGGTGGGTGTTCAGAATGGAGGGACCACAATCTTTCACATGGCCTTCAGGAACACATCGTTCTTCCATCGTGTGCCTTCTCCCTCCCTCGGACATGATCCTCATCTGCATCCATCAGCATGATTGGAAAGAACAGAAGGAAATTCACGCAGGAGGATGTTATCAGCCGGGTCCAGAGCAGCACCAGTCAGTTCCTTTTCTCTTCCCTAGGCAAAGAAGTAGTCATCGGCCACCACGGAGGCTGGACCACGGCATGCAGCCCCGTGCCCCAAGAAGTGGAGGATGGATTTTGATGGACAGTTGAAGTTCTCTGCAACAATGAGTCTCTTGTCTAGATTTGTTGTGTGTTTTGAATCTTTGTTGAGGTTTTCCCATATGTCAGGCACTGTGCAAAGAGTTGGTGGCAGAAGTGACGGAGAGGCATCTTGCCCTGGAAGGAGCTCCCAATGTAGAGGGGGAGATGAGTTTTGGTGTCAACGCCTGCCACCCGAAGTGCAAAGGAGAAAGTGAAAGTGCTCCGGAAGCTCCGTGAAGCATTCTAGATTTGGAAGCTGTCTAGAGCTGCGATCAATTGAACTCCACTTCCAGACACCATCCAGAGATGTTTGATAGAGGAAGATGATGACAGGGACAATGGAAACAGCTAGTTATGTACGAGACATGATAAGGAACACTAGGCAGCCGTTGAAATCATCCCCTCAAACATTGGAAAGGGCAGGGAGAATTATTCATGTTCAGTCCAAAGTAACTGCCCAGTTAGGGTGATCCTGTCTTTAGAATAACTCGTAAATTTGGATTCAAGTATAAATATGTTGAGTATACAAATATGAGGAGAGTGGAGGGCAGGACCAGGGCCAGGGCAGGGCAACAGTGTTAGGCAGCTTTCTACTTTATAAAATGTTCTGTTGTTCGTGTCATGAAAGGATTCCGTCAATACACTTTGTGTACTGTATGAGCCGTGGAAACGCGGCTCACCGTTTTCTCCTCCGCCACTCCCAGACAAGCACCGTCGTAGTCTCTGCCTCTGTGAGTTTGATTGTTTTAGATAGCCCTCAGGAGTGGAACCATGCATTCTTTATCCCTCTGTCACTGTGTTCTTCCATTAACATAATGTCATCTGGATTCATCCACGTCGTGTCCTATGGCAGAATTTCCTTCTTTACAAAGGCAAAATAATATTGCGATGTGTCGGTGTTGCAATCCAATGTACACATCAGGATAGATGCGGAGAGGGCTGATGGCCACTCTGAGTTTATTATAACCAGTGTTTCAACGTATACATAGCTTACATCTGTTAAACATACACAGGTGTTCTGAACAATGTAATTTGTGAATGCCAAGAATTCTTAGTGCTTTCTCAAGGAGCCCTCCCTCGGCCTCTGTTTTGATATTATCATGTTATTGCTGTGCTCCTATATTTTATCTCGGAGCATGCAAGGCCTCCTAGGCAACGGCCCCTCTTGCGCCTGATATTGTGTCTCTGTCTGTGCCCCCGGGCGACCGGTGCCTGGCTTGGGTTGCCTCCCCCTGGAGGTCTTACCCATCATTGTCTAACTGGCCTTCTCACCTCCGGGTCACAGTTTGTTGGCAAGCCTTTTCCAGTGATTATTAACGCTTCCTACGTCAGGGGCGGCTACACCTTCTAAGTCTGTGCCCCAGTTTCTGTACCCCTTCATCCGTGGACAGACACTTAGGTCGTTTCTACAGCTTGGCTCTTGTGAACGACACTGCCAAGAACATGGGAGTGCCTGTGTCCCTTCAGGTTCCTGTTTGGAATTTGGAGGATATATACCTAAGAATGGAATTAGTGGAGTGTATGTGATTTCCAGGTTGAATCCTTCTGGGGAATCTCCATAGAGTTTCCTATAGCAGCTGCACAATGTTACCTTTAGCACGACAGGATACACCAGGGTTCCAATGTCTTCACATGCTCGCCAACACTATCTTTTGCACGAGTGTGTGATGAGAGCCATGGTAACAGGTGTGACGTGACATCTCGTTTTGATTTGCACTTGTTTATGGTGGGTGATGGATGTTCAACATCTTTTCCTAGACTTTGGCCACTGACCTGTCTTCTTTGGAGAAACCTCTGTTCAAGTTGCTTTGCCCATTTTTCAGTGAGGTAAATTTATTTCTTTGGGTTTTGGGTTGTATGAGTTTCTCACATATTCTAGATGTTCACCCCTTAGCAGAAATGTGACTTGCAAATATCTTCTGTCATTCTGTAAGCGGCCTTTTCCTCCTTTCTAAGAAATTGTTCCAGCTCAATTATGATTTAATGGACACATAACATAGTCTAAGCTTGTGGAGTACAATGTCATACTTTAGGATACATCAATACTGGGACTGTATTTCTGTAATAAAGATAGGTAACACTTCCATTACCTCAGAGGGTAAAAACTATGTGTGTGTGTGTGTAGTGAAACCGCTGTGGCACTGCCCCAGCCCATGGCAGCCCTTCTGCGTGGTCCCCCTGCTCTCCAGCCTTGCTTATTCCCTGTCCAGAGGAGCTCCTCTCCCTCCCTCCAGGGAAGGTCCTGTTTCCTCTCTGTGACGACCTATGGTCTCTGACTGGGGGGCTCCATCCTGTGTCAGAGAAGAGAGAGATTGCCGCCCATGGCCTGCCCCACAGCCTCGGAGGAAGTGGACCCCGCATAAGCTGACTTGGAAGGAGGGGAGGGCTCCCCACTTCCCTTCCTTTGGACTGTTTAGCAGGAAGCAGAGTCCCCTCCCTTGCACATACTGAATGTGAGGGACCCCAAGGTGGGCTGTCGCGGCAGGGGGACAGGGCGTTGCTGGTGGAGGAGGCTGAGGGGTGTTTCTCGGGCTCTGCCCAGGGCAAAAGGCCCTGACCGAGGCTCTCCCCAGCCCGCAGCTCCAGCAGCCCCTGCTCTGCTTCCTAAAGGTCTCCTTTGCTCACACAAGCTCAAGTGTTGTTGGTGATGCAACTCAAAGCTTTATCTGGATGGACACCTTCAAGGGCACATCGATGTGGCCCTGACCTGCCCATAGAGGTTTCTTCCTGAGAAGGGGACTAAGACAGGGGAGAGATTGGTGCAGAAAGGAGTGGTCTGGCCTACAGTCTCCTTTGGCTGGGAAGCAGGGCCTGGCTGCCCTACCTAGAAGCTGAATCGTGGAGGATGTGTGCCGGGCTGGCTGAGGGGCCCTGGGCCGGGGGTGTGTCGTGGGAAGGGGCTTGGCAGAAGAGTGTTCCGGGACTTGGGGCAGAAGATGCTGTAGGGGGGGATACCTGAGGGAGGGTGTTCGGCCGGCCCTTCTCGGCTCCATGGGCCACTCCCAGAGACCCTGATGGCCTGACTCCTGTCTTGTCAGCCTCCCCCTTCAGGTGCCACCTCCAATGTCTCTGGAGTCCCTGCTTTCCCAAACAAGCCTCAAACGTGGGAGCTGGACCCATGGCCGTGGGGTTAAGTTCCTGCCGTCCGCTTTGTGGCCCAGGGTTCGGATTCTGGGCTTGGACGTCGCACCGCTCATTAGGCCATGTTGACTCTGTGTCCCACATGCCCCAACTAGAAGGAGTCACAATTAAAAACTATACAGCTATGTCTTGGGGCGATTTGGGGAGAATTAACAAAGACTCAAACTCGATGAAGCAAGCGTAGATCTCAGAAATAGCAGCCAAACCCTGAAATGAGTATATCCATGGTGGCAGAATGTCTGCTTTTAGGGCTCTGTTCTACAAAAACAGAGATGCATGGACGCACATGGACCTTTCAGTATGATTATGGAGTGAACATATGGAGATGGGCCAATCCTTCAAAGCCGGGGCTGCTTGGTAGAAGGCGATGTGTGGCCACTGAGAACGCACAGGGGGACAGGACTGAGTGTCCCTGTTCCCCTGTGGGACATCAGGTCCTAGGATAGGAAAGCCCTGGGCTCCTGCCCACCAAACTCACTCACACTGCTTAACACACACACCTATATACGTGCAGGCACATGGGTCCTCAAAGATCATTGCCCTGTAGAGCGAAGAGTGAAAAGATGGATGGCACTTGTTGTGGGCACTTATGTCCCAGTCGGAGGAGTGGACCCTCTTTCCTTACTCACATTAAAACATTATTTTACGAAATGAAAAAGAAATCATCAATCCAAATCCTGAGAAACGTAGGTAAGGTATTTTATTCCTTAAGATAGTTGTAACCAATCAAAGCGTGTAATATGCGGTAAACATGTTCTGTAATTTGCACGTTGCATCAACTCAACCGTGGCCCATCCAGGAAGGAAAACGATGTGAAAGGTGTCTCCCGGCCCCACACATTCTCCTCTTGGTTTCCAGCTCTCGTGTCACCCTTTAAATGTGGTGCCTATCCCCAGATAAAGACAATAGTCAACATGGGGGCTTCATTTTTCATACATAAGCTTTGATGGAGCAGGGATTTTTCTCCCTAATAAAAACTGTATTTTTAATTTAAAATGTGATTAACCATACTCCTCTGATATTACGTAGCCGGACACAAAAGGCCACGTCTTGGATGCATCCGCTCAGCTGAACAGCCCAGCAGAGGTAAGTCCATAGAGCCAGAAAGCTCAGCAGGCCCCAGGGACGGGGTGGGAGGGAGGAGGGCTGAGAGACGAACAGGGAGAGGGCTTCCCTTCCACGACAGTGTTCTTGAATGAGGTCAGGATGACGGTTGGGCAACACTGTGAGCGTCCTCCTGGCCAGCGAAATGGACGTTTGTTTTTTTTTTATTAAGATTAGGATAGTTCACAACCTTGTGAAATTTCAGTTGTACATTATTTTTAGTCACGTTGTAGGTACACCATTTCACCCTTTGTGCCCTCTCCTCACCTCCCCTTTGCCCTGGTAACCACCGATCAGTTCTCCTTGTCTATATGTTAACTTCCACCTATGAGTGGAGTCATACAGAGTTCATCTTTCTCTGTCTGGCTTATTTCACTTAACGTAATACCCTCAAGGTTCATCCATGTTGTTGTGAAAGGGACGATTTTGTACTTTTTATGGCTGAGTAGTATTCCGTTGCATATACATAGCATATTGTCTTTATCCAATCGTCAGTTGCTGGGCACTTAGGTTGCTTCCATGTCTTGGCTATTGTAAATAATGCTGCGCTGAACATAGGGGTGCATGGGACTTTTGGAATTGCTGATATCACGTTCTTTGGATAGATACCCGGTAGTTGGATGGCTGAGTCATAAGGTATTTCTATTTTTAAGTTTTTGAGAAATCTCCATACTGTTTTCCATAGTGGCTGCACCAGTTTGCATTCCCACCAACAATGTATGAGGGTTGCTTTTTCTCCACAACCTCTCCACCATTTGTCACTCTTGGTTTTGGATATTTTTGCCATTCTAACTGGTGTAAGGTGATATCTTAGTGTAGTTTTGATTTGCATTTCCCTGATGATTAGTGATGATGAGGATCTTTTCATGTGTCTATTGGCCATCCAAATATCTTCTTTGGAGAAATGTCTGTTCAAGTCTCCTGCCCATTTTTTGATGGGGTTGTTTGATTTTTTTGTTGTTGAGCTGTGTGAGCTCTTTGTATATTATGGAGATTAACCCTTTGTCGGATAAGTAACTTGTAAATATTTTTTCCCAATTAGTGGGCTGTTTTTTTGTTTCAATCCTGTTTTCCCTTGCCTTGAAGAAGCTCTTTAGTCTGATGAAGTCCCATTGTTTATTCTTTCTATTATTTCCCATGTCTGAGGAGTTATGGTGTCCGAAAAGATTCTTTTGAAACTGATGTCAAAGAGTGTACTGCCTATATTCTCTTCTAGCAGACTTATTGTTTCAGGCCTAATCTTTAGGTTTTTGATCCATTTTGAGTTTATTTTGGTGAATGGTGAAAAACAATGGTCAATTTTCTTTCTTTTACATGCGGCCGTCCAGTTTTCCGAGCACCGTTTGTTGAAGAGACTTTCTTTTCTCCGTTGTAGGCCCTCAGCACCTTTGTTGAAGATTAGCTGTCCATAGATGTGTGATTTCATTTCTGGGCTTTCAATTCTGTTCCATTGATCTGTGCACCTGTTTTTGTACCAGTACCATGCTGTTTTGATTACTGTAGCTTTGTAGTATGATTTAAAGTCAGGGATTGTGATGCCTCCGGCTTTGTTCTTCTTACTCAGGATTGCTTTAGCAAATCGGGGTCTTTTGTTGCCCCATATGAATTTTAGGATTCTTTGTTCATTTTCTGTAAAGAATGTCATTGGGATTCTGATTGGGATAGCATTGATTCTGTAGATTGCTTTAGGTAATATGGACATTTTAACTATTTATTCTTCCAATCCATGTGGATGGAATGTCTTTCCATCTCTTGATGTCATCATCAATTTCTTTCAAGAAAGTCTTGTAGTTTTCGTTGTATAGATCTTTCACTTCCTTGGTTAAATTTATGCCAAGGTATTTTATTCTTTTTGTTGCGATTGTGAATGGGATTGAGTTCTTGAGTTCTTTTTCTGTTAGTTCATTGTTAGCATATAGAAATGCTACTGATTTATGTATGCTGATTTTATACCCTGCAACTTTGCTGCAGCTGTTGATTGTTTCTAATAGTTTTCCTATGGATTCTTTGGGGTTTTCTATGTATACGATCACATCGTCTGCAAACAGCAAGAGTTTTACTTCTTCATTGCCTATTTGGATTCCTTTTATTTCTTTTTTCTGCCAAATTGCTGTGGCCAACACCGCCAGTACTATGTTGAAAAAGAGTGGTGAAAGTGGACACCCTTGTCTCGTTCCTGCTCTCAGAGGGATGGCTTTCAGTTTTTGCCCCTTAAGTATGATGTTGGCTCTGGGTTTGTCATATGTGGCCTTTATTATGTTGAGGTAGTTTCCTTCTATACCCATTTTATTGAGGGTTTTTATCATAAATGGATGTTGGATCTAGTCAAATGCTTTCTCTGCATCTATTGAGATGATCATGTGGTTTCTCTTTCTCATTTTGTTAACGTAGTGTATCACGTTGATTGACTTGAGGACGTTGAACCATCCCTGTGTCCCTGGTATAAATCCCACTTGATCATGGTGTATAATCTTTTTGATATATTGCTGTATTCGGTTTGCCAAAATTTTGTTGAGGATATTTGCGTCTTTGTTCATCAGTGATATTGGCCTGTAGTTTTCCTTCTTTGTGTTGTCCTTGTCAGGTTTGGGGCTCAGGGTGATTTTGACTTCATAGAATGTATTAGGGAGTGCTCCATCTTCCTCTATTTTCTGGAATAGTTTGAGAAGGATAGGTATTAAATCTTCCTTGAATGTTTGGTAGAATTCTCCAGAGAAGCCGTCTGGTCCTGGACTCTTATTTTTGGGGAGGTTTTGGATTACCGTTTCTATTGACTTACTTGTGATTGGTCTATTCTGATTCTCTATTTCTTCCTGATTCAGTTTGCAGAGGTTGTAAGACTCTAGGAATTTATCCATTTCTTCTAGGCTGTTCAATTTGTTGGCATATAGTTTTTCATAGTATTCTCTTATCATCCCTTGTATTTCTTTGGTATCTGTTGTGATTTCTCCTCTCTCCTTTCTAATTTTCTTTATTTGAGACTTCTCTCTTTTTTTCTTAGTGAGTCTGACTAAGGGTTTGTCGATTTTGTTAATTTTGTCAAAGAACCAACTCTTTGTTTCATTGATCCTTTCTCCTGTCTTTTTTGTTTCAATGTTGTTTATTTCTGCTCTAATTTTCATTATTTACCTCCTTCTACTGACTTCGGGCTTTGTTTGTTCTTCTTTTTCTAATTCTGTTAGGTGTCGTTTGAGGTTGCTTATGTGAGATTTTTCTTGTTTATTGAGGTGAGCCTGTATTGCGATGAATTTCCCTCTTAGGACTGCTTTTGCTGTGTCCCAAATGAGTTGGTATGGCATGTTTTCATTTTGATTTGTCTCCAGATAACATTTGATTTCTTCAGTTTCTTCAATAATCCATTTTTCATTCAGTAGCATGTTGTTTAGTCTCCACATTTTTGCCCCTTTCCCAGATTTATTCTTGTAGTTGATTTCTAGTTTCATAGCATTATGATCAGAAAATATGCTCGATATTATTTCAACCCTCTGAATGTATTGATGGTTGCTTTGTTTCCCAAGATATGGTCTATCCTTGAGAATGTTCCCTGCGCACTTGAGAAGAATGTGTAACCTGCTAGTTTTGGATGAAGTGTTCTATATATATATATATCTATTAAGTCCATCCGGTCTAATTTTTCATTTAATTCTATAATGTCCTTGTTGATTTTCTGTCTGGATGATCTATCCATTGATGTTAATGGGGTGTTGAGGTCCCCTACTATTATTGTATTGTTGTTGATGTCTCCTTTTAGTTTTGTTAAGAGTTGCTTTACAAACTCGTGCTCCTGTGTCGGATGCATATATATTTATGTGTTATGTCATCTTGGTGTAGTGTCCCTTTTATGATCATATACTGCCCGTCTTTGTCTTTCTTTATCTGTTTTGCTTTGAATTCTACTTTGATATAGCGACACCTGCTTTCTTTTGTTCATTCTTAGCTTGGAGTATCGTCTTCCATCCCTTCACTCTGAGTCTGTGTTTGTCTTTGGGGCTGAGGTGTGTTTCCTGGAGGCAGGATATTGTTGGGTCTTGTTCTTTGATCCATCCTGCCACTCTGTGTCTTTTGATTGGAGAGTTCAATCCATTTACATTTAGAGTGATTATGGAAATGGGAGGGCCTATCGCTGCCACTTTATCACTTGTTTTCCTGTTCTCTTTGTTTCTCGTCCCATGATGTTTAGATTACTCATTCAGGTATGTAAATTTCTGTATTGGCTTTCTTCTTATTTGTAATTTGTGTCTTTATTCTTGTTATTTGTTTAGTGGTTACCAGGTGGCTTGTCTGAAACATCTCATAGATGAGATAGTCCATTTTCTGATAGCCTCTTATTTCCTTGAATTAAAACATCCCATCCCTTTTCTCTTCCCCTTCTAGGTTGTTGTCGTCAGATTTTTTTTCCTCTTCCTTCTTGTGTTGTGAGTTTGTGGTTAAAACGACAGGATTATATTTATTCTTGGTGTTTCCCTTCCTTTTATCTTTAATGTTTTATTTAACATTTGCTAACCTGTTCTGATGGAGAGCTGCTACTTTTTGTTATTGTCCTTCTACTTATCTCCTTTGCTCTTGGTTTTGTAACCCCTTTCCTTTTTTTGATTTTTCGGGTATGAGGGTCTTCCTGAGCATTTCTTGAAGAGGAGGTCTTGGGACAATGAATTCCCTTAACTTTTGTTTATCTGGGAAAGATTTTATTTCTCCATCGTATTTGAAGGCTATTTTCACTGGGTAGAGTATTCTTGGCTGCAGGTTTTTATCCTTCAGAGTTTTGAATATATCAGTCCGCTCTCTTCTAGCCTGGAAGGTAGCTGCTGAGAAATCTGCTGATAGCCTTATGGGGTTTCTTTTGTAGGTTATTTTCTTCTACCTGGCTGCCCTTAGTATTTTCTCTTTGTCGTTGACTTTTGCTAGCTTCACTTCTATATGCCTTGGGGTTGGTCTTCTTACATTGATAAAGTTTGGAGATCTGTTGGCTTCTGTCACACGAAGTTCCATCTCTGTCCCAAGGTTTGGAAAGTTCTCAGCCATTATTTCTTTGAGTGGGCTTTCTGCCCGCTTCTCCTTTTCTTCTCCCTCTGGTATACCTATAATCCTTATGTTGCATCTCCTGATAGAGTTGGATAATTCTTGGAGGGTTTCTTCATTTCTTTTTAGTCCTAGTTATCTCTCCTCCTCTGCCTGCAGCATTTCTGTATTCCTCTCCTCCAAATTGCTAATTCTGTCCTCCATAGTATCAACCCTACGGTTCAGAGAGTCCACATTTTTCTTAATCTCCTCCATTGCGTTCTTCATCTCCAGTATTTCTGATTGGTTCTTCTTTATAGCATCAAGCTCTTTTGTGACATAGCTCCTGAACTCGTTGAGTTGTCTATCTGTATTTTCTTTTAACTCGTTGAGTTTTTGAATAATGGCTGTTTTGAAGTCATCGTGATTTAGGTTATAGATTTCATTGTCTTTGTGATTGTTTCCTGTCATTTTCCTTCTGTTCTGGAGATTTAATATATTTTTTCTTACTGCTTGATGGCATAGATTTGTGCCTCCACATAGAGAGAGAGTTTAGTTACTGCTTCCACTTGTTTCTACTGGTGTGTGTAGGGGAGCAGCTGTTTAGACTGCACCGACCAGGAACCCTGTCAGCTGTTGCTAACTGGACGTGCGCCCCTCCTTGTAGTCGCAGTGGTCCTGTGGGGTCCCTCATCAGGTGTGGGGGCAATCACAAGAGGGCTTCAGGCTGCTAGTGCCTACTGTTGCAGACCACCTAGATGTGCTCCCTCCTTAGGGTCTGCAGCAGTGTTAAGGGCTTTCCAAGAGGTGGGGAGCAGGATCACCTATCTTCGCAGCTCTGTCACTGTCGGAGCCCACAAAATCTCACTTGTCCACTATAGGTCACAGCAGAGCTATGGGTATCTTCTGCAGTCTGTGGTTAGCTCACCTAGCTATGCTACTTTTGCCCTAGGGCCTTCCAGCCTTGTGATTGCTGGGTGGGGCCTCTCTACTAGTGCTGTGCAGAGGCTTTTCCTGAGGCTGCTGTGGGACTGTAGAGTCTCCCCCGGGCCATGAAGCTGAGCCACTGGAACTCCACCCAACCCCAGTCCTCTTCTACAGGATCTTTGGGAGCCCATGCCCTGTCTGGGGGACAGCCGGAGTCCGTGAGTCCAGTGGTGGCTGGCTGGCTGCTTCCCTGCCCGGGATTCTCCTTTCTGGGACCCTCCCAGTGTTCTGAATGCTGGGTGGTGCCTCTCCACTAATGGTGAGTAGAGGCTTTCCCTGCCGCCAGTGCAGGAGCCTGGAGATCCCCCCTGGGCCACGGAGCCGGGCCGCTGGAACTCCACCCAACCCCAATCTTTTCCCACAGGATCTCTGGGAGCCTATGCCCTGTCTGGGAGACAGCCGGAGTCCGTGAGTCCAGTGGCAGCTGGCTGGCTGCTGCACTGCCTGGCATCCTCCTCTTCAGGACCTTCCGGGCGGTTTGAATGATGGACAGGGCCTCTCTGCTAATGGTGAGTAGAGGCTTTCCCTGCCGCTGGTGCGAGACCCTGGGGTTTGCCCCTGTGCTTAGGTGTAATCGCAAGGGGCTTAGGTAGGGCTGTAGTCACCTGTTTCCACCGTCGCTACGCTGGTGTGCACACACTCCTGCCCTTGGTGCATGGAGATGCTATGGGTGCGTCCGCTGGAAGAAAGCCACTTGCAGGTACTAGGCTGTCCGGTGGTCGGGGGTTGGGGGTCGGAGAGATTTCACCTATCTCCACCTCCTCCTGGGGGGAAGTCCATCCGCCTTCCGATGCATAGCAGCACGGGACTCTCAGGCATCCTGAGATGTTATATGGATGTCCTTTGTTAACCGATGAATGTCCAATTAGTTGTAGATTCGAAGGGAGAGAGACAGAGAAGACTACTGACTCCACCATCTTGGTGACGTCATTCGAAATGGACATTTTGAAAGGATAAAGGAATGACATCCTGTTGAAGTGAACATCTCAAGAGATATTAAAGGAAAGCGTTAAGTACGTGCAAGACAAAAACAACTTTATTGAACAGGAGGTAAATGGGGAGGGGCAGAAATCGGCCGTGGTGCGGCATTCCAGGGGCTGAGGCTCGTCGCTGGGAGAACGTTAACGGTCTTTCCATCGCTTGAAGTGCAATCCGGGCTGAGGCTCGAGGCGGCTCCAGTGCTGGACATCGGTCTGTGGCTCTGAGGTGCGGTGGGCACTAGAGTTGGAGCAGGGGGTCGATATTCAGCTGGCTTGGGATCTTTCTCAGGAGCAGGTGCTGCAGATCCAAGAAGAGAAAATCACATCCCCATGACTAGGCACATGTGTGTGGTGATGGATTGCAATTAGTCTTTGGGTGGGAGACCTGCTGTAATCTACACAGAAATTGAAATATATAACACCGTACACCTGAAATTTGAGGAAGTTTATAAAGTACTGTCAATGCAACCAAGAATTAAAAAAAGAGAATGGTGAAAAAAAATAAAGAAGAACCCAAAGTAAAGATGCCTCACACACACACACACACACACACGTACAAAAACACACAGAGAAACCAAACGTGACTGTCTTTCCATGTTCCTCCCAAGCAAGGGAAATGTCTCACCAATCAGGGAGACTCAGTACATGAACCGCCCTCCAGAAGCTCTGCCATGCCTGGAGTCCGTGGGAATTGTGATCTGCTCCAGCTCATGGCTCTCAGCCTAACCCCAGCCTCTGAAGGCTCTGTGCTGAGTGGCCCGGCCACATTGCCTCCACACACGCCCGTGTCACACAGCCCAAGTCCTGCTCACCCTGACTCTCTGCCTCGCTGGGCTCAGAGTGCAGCGACTGTGAAAGCAGAAGGCGAGCTTGATGCTCCACCTGCGAGCCTGGCATGCTGAATGCAAGGAAGGCCAATACTCTCCTCAAGCTGGGAAAGTCTGGGGGCTGGAAAAAGTCCTGGGGATAGGATTCCATCCACGTGCCAAGAATGAAGGCCAAGGCCCTGAGGAGAGACAGGTGGGCAGCGGAGTCAGAGAACCGGCCTCTCCTTCCATACTGCCCTCCCAGGGTACATCGTGGGGGTCTGGGCTCCTGTGCCTCCTGCTCCTGCCTGTCCAGGGGCCAGTCCCACTTTCCGTGCGCCTTCTACCTGGCCAGCTTGGCAGAACAGGCCACGTCTCCAAGGAGAGGCTGGGAAAACACCTTGGGAAGTGAGAGCACTCGGTCCCTGGAGTGATGGCCCCTCCTTTTCCTCAGGGAAGCCTGACACAGTCCTCGAGTGTCTCCTGGCACATCCCACTGGAATGCCAGTCCAGGACGGAAGGGCGTGGTGCAGTCTGCCCTGTTCTTGCACGCACTGGCACACAGTAGGGTGCAGTGAATATCTGACTGATCCAGGAACAACGGTCTTTGTCTCCTGCCTGTGCTTTCCACTGCCCTCCACATACCTCAGACTTTAGGTCCTGTGCCTGTGTGCTGCCTGATTCACCAGGTGCCCCACGTGGGTGACCTTCCCCTCCTGCTAGTGGCTGACACGGAGGGTGTCATTTGGTCCCTGAGCACTGAGTGGGCCACTGGGCAGCAGAGGAGCCCCCACCGTGGAGGTTCCACCAGATGAGTGAGCAGGATGCTCAGACACCTCCTGTTCTGTGTCCCACAATGGGGAGTGGAGGTGGGACTGGGATGGGGAGGGGTGCATCTGGGTGCTGTAGTGGCTTACTCCACTCTGCCTTGGACTCCCACAGCACCCACAGCCCCCTCCAGAGCTCTCCTGGACTGTTTTCTTCTCTAATTTGAGAAGCCCTCAGAACTCTGCCGTCCCGGAGGAATCAGAAGACGTTGGGATGGCGGGTCCTGCCAGCCGCTCGATCATAGGCCCTACACTCCCCTTACAGTGTGGAGAGGAGAGGCCCTCCCACTTGATCCAGTGCCCACTCACTTTTTCCATAGGCGGGTGGGCGCGTCGTCCACTCTACAAGAGAGGATGAATCTGTAACTAGACGAGACAGGAGGGCATCACATTGACTGTACTGGACGGCAGCTGCCTGAGGAGTCTTATGTGACTGTCTGACTCCTGTCTAGAATGGAGCCCTGGAGGGCCGATCCAGCTGACCTTTCATAGGGCTCAGCTTCTCGAAAGGGCCATTCAGGCAGGAGCTCATTGAGTCACTACAATAGCCCTTGGTGGTTGTTCCCGTCTTCTCGCCAGTATTCAAAGGAGCAAACTGAGGCTCAGAGAGGTACGCGGACCTCCCCAAGACTCCCAGTGTGCAGATAGCTGGAGCCCCAGAGTCCTGGAGGAGAAGGGCACTCACCTGTTAAAGAACTCATCCAGCACTTGTTGTGTGGAGGCCACAGCTATGTACGTCAACAGGAAGCTGCGGATGAAAGTGGTGTCGCCCAGCAGGAAAGCGGGCACAAGGTGATCCACGAGACTATTGAGCGCAGTGTCGTGAACCATCCACAGCCTGGGAAACGGACTCTTGACCACTGTGGATGCGTCGAGAGCCTGGGGTGGTACAGAGGAGAGGCGCAGCTTAGGAGGCAGCACTGTGGGCACCAGGAGGGTTGGGGCTGGTGGTCAGAGCAATGCCTCAAGCCGCCAGTGACTTCTGGCAAGGGGTGGGACAGGAGTTCCCAGAGTAGGAAAAACTTCTGGTCTTACAGGTAGAATCAGATGGGGGAATGAACGAACGTGTTAGTATCAGTATCAGTAGCAGATCAAGGTGTTACCGGAGAATTGACAGCACCTGTGTGTGTTAAGAGCATCAGCCCTGGGGTTTCTGACTAAAGGGCCCATTGTAGAGAGGAGAAGACGGGGGCTTTCCCTGCGGGGGGATGCATTGGGACAGGAGGACAGGCAGGACGTTCAGTGCAGCACTGATGAAAAGACAACAGGAGGTCCCACAGCAGTGAAGGGCTGAATCAGTCTCGTCCACGGTCTGCCATCCTAAATGTTGTGCATCTCAGTGAGGCCCCAGCCCCTGATCTGGAGGGGCCATGGGCACATGTTCCTCAGGAGGGCAAAAGAGCAACACACATGTCCCAATGAGCCCCACATCCTTTTGGGGAAAAGCATCCTTATCCATTATGAGGCAGTGTGAGACATGAAGAAAGTGTGGAAGGATTGTGAGGTCATCATGGACACTTGGGGATGGGGTGAAAGAGGAAAATGTACAGAAAAATGCAACGATCCCCTTGACCAAACATGAGGTGAAATGGGAGAAAAGTCTCTTTGCTGGGATTCGTAGAGTTACGGTGACAGTGACTTTGAATGTGGCCAAGACAGGAGCTGGGCAGTGCGGGCAGGTTGGGGTCAGAGATGGGGAGACAGATTCCTTCTGGAGCAGGACTGGTACCAGGGCCTTGTAGGACCTGAGGTTGTCTTTGGTGTCCTGGGGCCCTGGGTGCTGGGTGTGCTGAGCACGTGCACTCACCCAGGCCCAGCGCTGGCTTGTGTCGGCCGGGTGCCGCATCATCCCTTCCTGTAGAATCACGGAAAGGAAGGATGGATCTGTCTTGTCCTTTCCGACCTCCTCAGGAGCGATCTGTAAAGACAGTGCCCGGCAGTTAGGCAGGAAGCCTCAGAGCACTGGCTGAGTCACTTTGGGGGCTCTGACACTCAGTGACTCTCTCCACTCCCAACACACGGCCCCCACCATCTGCACAGATCTCCATCAAGGAGGTAATCAGGTGACAGCCTGAGGGCCTTGGCTTAACATTTGCCCAGGAAGCTGTCAAGATGTTGTTCTTGGTGGACGCTGAACTCCTCTCCACCCATGGATGCAATGAATTTACGGCTGCTCTTGGCACAATTACGGCTCATAAAGAACTGAAAGCTGGATGAAAGCACCCTCGCCAAACGGGATGGTGCTGACTGAGCTGGAAGAGGCAGAGTTCCTCTCTGGAGAGGAACAAAGCCATCTTCGAGCCGTGATGCTTCAGGGCCAGTTGGGAGCTCCCTTAAGGTGTGCAGCCTTTCCTGATGGATTGTGGGATCTGAGCTGGGTGGGGGAGCATTACTGCAATAAGCAGCTTCTACAACAGCCACATAGGGCATAGGCCCCACCTTCCAAAGCCTGAAAATATTGCGTGCTTCCATGCCTGGGGCCAGCCCCAAACAGCTGCAACCCTGAGAATTCTGACAACAGCCTTGCAGGCCTGAAGCCTGCAGCTAGCCCCTGCACCTGAGACTAGGAGCCAGCCACGATGGGCGCCAACTCACTCAGCAGAAAATCTGCAACAGGAATGAGCCAGTAGACCTGGCAGGCAACTGTGCTGGGGTGCCCCATGCCGATAAAGTGACTGAAAGGACCATCACAGCCACAGGCAGTTGAGTCCAACAACCAGTCGGCCCGGGGCACAGCGTTGCCTCCCTGGTCACCTGTGGCAACGGCAACCATGCCTCAACAGAGGGATCCTTGTGGCCCACACAGGCGATTCCCTTGGTATTATGCTAAGTGAAATAATTCAGAGGGAGAAAGTCCAATAGCCTTGTGACTACTCTCATAAATCAGGGATGACGGCAGCAAACAATCACAGGAGATAGGCATTGGATTGGGGGTTCCAGAGGGGAAGTGGGGAGGGAAGAGGGTGAAAAGGGGTGATTAGGCAAATGTGTGTGGTGATGGATTGTCATTAGTCGTTATGTGGTGAACACGACGTCATCTACACAGAAATCGCAATATAATGATGAACCCCTGAAACTACGTAATGCTATAAATGAAGGTGACTCCCATCAGAAAAAGAATTGAAGGAAACTTGGCCCAGTTAAGAGGTAACTTGGGAATCCCCTTTCCATGGTGCCAGCCCTGTCCTGGGATGTGAAGATGGCAGCAGCACCAGGTGATCAGCTGTACACCCAGCAGTTCCCGCCAAGTGAGGATCCCCCCCACGGAAGGGAGAGGGTGGGGGCCGTTCAGTGGGGGCTCACAGAGGTGGCCTGAGCTGGATAGCCCGATGTAGGCCCCCTCGTGTTACCTTTGATGACCTCCTGGCAAACGGCCATAGGAGTGGCGTATGAGAGGTGAGCCACCCTTTAAAACGAGTAAAAAGGTTTTGGCTCCGGGTCGTCTGGGGACCATAGACGCTGTGAGGCAGGATACAGCAGGAAAACATCTTTCCGAAGCAGCTGTCTCCAGCCAAGTGAGCTGAGTGTGAGGATCTGGGTGCCTCTTTACAGGAGGCCCCTGCACTGTGGGCATTGTTGTGAAAGAGGTTACATCATTGCCTGGAAACCACGGTGATCTGAGCCCCCTCCTCGGATACCAACCATGCAAGCAGTCCTCTGGGCGGGGCACTGCTCACCCCCTTTTCCATGCAGTATCATATGTGTCCCCAGGATCCCCAAACCACCTGTCTCCACAGGCCTCCGAAAAGGTCTGGGTGCAGCCAGGGTCCCAGCTTTGAGACAGACGCAGACACAAGTGCTCCTTCTTCCCTGTTCCTCATCCTGGAGAAGCCATGGTGCCTCGCGGGGCCTTTCTGCCTCCAGTCTGCATGGGGTGGGGGTGGGGGGGTCGATTATCCTAGCCCATAGTTCTTGGAGATGCCCTCAGGCCCGAGTGGGAAAATAGCTGTGAAATTGGAGGAGCAGTGTCCCATGTAGGGAATGCCTCTAATGGCTTTTTTCTTCCTCTCCTCACCTCCCCTGTGTCTGCCTCTCTTCTGCACCGACCCCGTGGCCCGCCCTTCTGTCTAAGGTCTCTGTGTGTATGTGTGTGTCACTGCTGACGTTGTGGATACCCAGGAGGAAACAGCTTCCACAGAGGAAGGGATGGGCAAGAGCTTCCCAAGAACTGACGGTTTCTGTTGTCCACCGCAAAGCCTTTGGGAAGGGTTCGAGTCTTGCCCTAGAAGTTCAGAATACTTCCTTCCGCTTGGACTCTTGCCTGCTGTGTGCCATGGGCCAGTGTCTACCTCGCTACAGGCCTCAGTTTCCCAATTCTCCAGTGAGGGATTGAGTTCAGAAGTGCATAAGCATGAGCTCAGCAAAGGTGGCCCCTGCTCCCTCCACCCTGGGCGTGACCTGGACAGGGGGAGACTCAAGTGTTCCCCTGTCCTGGGCTCCTCCTCAGGCAAGAACTTGCCAAATGCCCGTCAAGGCTGCAGACTTCTCAGTCTCAGCCCCCTGCCCTCTCCATGTGTGTCTGCAGTTACAGCAACACTGCCTTTTCAGAGCCCCCTGAGGAAGCCCGGGAGCAGCCAGGGCCCCATCCTTGAGGATGCGGAGCTGGGTTCACTCCTGGCTGCACCTTGAACTAGACTGTGATTCTGGGCAGAGCATTGAGCCTCTGAGGTCTTCTCCTTCTCCCTCAATGGCCTCCTGTGATCCCCTCCCCTCAGTCTACACATCCTGCTGGAATCCACTCCCCTTGACTGTGGTCTGAAGTTTGTCATTGCCTGTTACTCTGTGGAAGAGGGCACAGTGATGCGCAGGCAGTTCTGAGACTGGGTCCCAAACAGTCCGGGGCTCCCCTCCTTCTGGCTCTGACCTGTGTTCTCTCTCTCCCTCATATCCCTCACTCTGGGGAACAAGACTGTGTGTTCTAGGTTGCACCCTAGAGAGGCCGACGTGGCCTGGCCTTGAAGGAGACTCACCGACAGAGGGGCCTGCAGGCCTTCAGTCGCATGGCGCCCTCCAGGACCCCAGAGTGCGCTCAGAGCAGGAGGGATGCAGATCCTGCCTCAGTTCCGAGCACAGCCCGACCCCCTGAGAGCCTCTGGCAGAAGCTCCCAGCTGAGCGCTGCTGGATTCCTGGTCCAGTGCAACCATGACATAATCAAGGTTCGTTGGTTAAGAGAGTAAAGATGGGGAAAGGTTGTCACACAGCAATAATGATAGCTGCCTAACGCTGTTGCCCTGCCCCTGGCCCTGGTCTTGCCCTCCCCTCTCCTCCCTCCCTCCCTGACTCTCCTGCCAAGTTCCTTCTCACCTCACTGCCCTGCTCTCTAACCTCCTCTCTGGCCAACCTCACTTGTGCCTCCAAGATTCTGCACTGCTGGGCTTTCCTAAAGGCTACCGAGCCCTTTATTTATGCAGGGCTGGCTCCTTCTTGTCATACTGCTGCAAATATGAATGTCACCTCATGGCAGCCTTTCCAGTCCCCTCTCCCAGTGGACCCCATGCTCTATCACAGCACCTGCTTGCCTTCCATGTGGGGTATGCACCTTTCATTCACATGGTTTTAGTCTCCTTGTTTTGTCCATCTTCCCCTGAAGACTGTGAGCCCCTAGAGAAAGGACCTTGTTTTCTTTTTAGCCCTGACACTAATGAGTCTTTTCACGGTACAGATGTTGATTGAGGTTCCATCCCCCCACTTACCTGCTGAGTCATTAGAGCCAAATAGACTCCCATCATTTGGAATGTGCTACGTTGATATGTATTGAAGTTAGTCCTGTGACTTAGACTTTTTGTTGTATATGATGAGCTGCTGAATGACTGCCCAAATTTCAGGAGCATGTCACTCTATCTTTTCCCAGATACCGGTGCCGGGTGGGTGTTCAGCTTGGAGAGATCCAGTCTTTCATGTGGTCCTTCAGAAACCCCTAGTTCTTCCACCATGTGATTTTTCCAGCTCTAGGACATCATCCTCATCTGAATCCGTCAGCATCAGGGGAAGGACTTAAAGAAATGCATGCCATTTCTGTCGTTAACTTACGTTATATGCCATGGGGAAGGGATTTTTCAGATGCAAGAACAGTCTAATCATTTGACTTTGAGTTTATCAAAAGAGAGAATACTCTGGTTGGCATTGACTTAATCCAATGAACCTTTTGAAAGAGAGTCAAAACCTTCCCTGAATGGTGATATCAAGTGAGAGAGAGTCTTTTATTATCTTTAAGGAGCAAAGTACTGTGTTGTGGAAGGAGGGGCCAAGCATTGCAGACAATGGGCTAGTGGCCACTGGGACTGAGAAAAGTTCCAAGCTGACAGCCAGCAGGGAAGTGGGGACGTAAGTCCTACAGTGGCAAAGAGTTGAATTCTGTCAACAGTGAGATTTGAAGAACAACTGAAGTTCAGATAAGATTCTTGTGTCCCAACTGACATGTTGATTTTAGCCTGGTGATTCCTTGCGCGGAAGACCTAGCTAATCCATGCCCAGACTCTTGACCCAGGAAAACTTCGAGATAATATATTAGCATTGTTTTCAGTTGCTGAGTTTATGGCAATCTGTGACATATCAATAGAAAAGGAATATGGAAATTTCACATCACTGTATTTGCTCTTAGCATAGTTTTTATAACAAAAGTTTTACTTCTTCCTTGAAGATTTAGTCAAAATTGGTATAAAATTATCATTATCTTCTGTCTTATTAAAGTAAATATCTTTTGATTGTATTTTAAATTTCTACAATGGTTATTTTCCTTATGACTTTCTGTTGCGTTTTGAGTAAACGTTGTTAAATTTTTCTTGAAGGTATCCTTTTTAGCTAGATTTTCAAATTTATTGCTATAAAGTTTTACAGAGCGTTTACTTCTAATTAAAATATTTCTGTATGTATCTGTGCTCTCCTTTGTTCTTAATGTTAGTAATATTTCTTTTCTTTTTTGTTTTTGATCAAATTTTCAAAGACATTCTATTTTTTTTAGTCTTTAAACCATCTTTTGCTTTCATTAGTTAAACATACGCTTATTTTCATCCTTAGATCTAATTCCTCCCTTTTATGTGGCTGTATGTATGTAAACAGTTATAATTTTTAGTATATTCAATTCTTTTATCAAAATATTCTTTCAAGTAAAGACTAGTATATAATATGACAAAATTAGGTTGCTCTTGTTGAATTATGCTCATAGTGGGCGGAGGAAGAGAAGAGCTTTTGCCTTTATCATTGATACCTCCAGATAAAATATCCTGCAAGGTGAAAATGAGACATTTACCAGGACTCCAATTACTGAAGATTTTACAAAAGAAAAGATATATTATATTGTGCGTTTGTTTTGATCTTTCTGTATTGATTTGACAGATGAACCTACTCTAATTTCTTGTGGTGAAACCGTAACTCTAATGATTCACCTTGTTTTGGGTTCTGTCTATAAGACAGTGAACTGTGTTACATGTCCAGGAAAAATGGAGGTCTAATCGCTGGTCTCACTTCTCTGTTCATGTCTTTCAAATGTGCGCAGTTATTGGGATGCGTGGATGCTCTCGTTCTTTTCCTTCCTTTCCAATTCTTCTCTCAGAGTATAAGTTAATGCTTAGCGTGTGTGCCATATTCACATTTTCCAACACCATTTCTTAACTCTTCTTTCATGTATTCCTTGCAGGAATCTAAGTTGGTATAAAAACTGTTCTAAGACCTGAACCAGAAAACTAATAAAATCTTTGCCTTCCCTAATGTTGGATGTTCTAAAGTAGCGGTTTTCAATTGACGGACTGGGTCATCTTGTCATTCTAGGAACTGGTCCATCCTTTCTCCTTTAATGTTTTTATACTCACAAATTTCTTAAGTCTTTGGTGTCTTCTAAGAAGCCCTAGTCAATGACAAAACGCTTATTAAGAATCAAACAACAGCAAAAAAATGGAAATGTGAAATCAACATATGATCGTCATTTCTAAATCTTGATTTTGGCTATTTTTTTATACTGTGTGTTCATGGTTATAACTTTGGATTTCATCCTGGTAAAATTGTTCTTAGTTGTGTGATAGAATTAAATCTATTCATTAATATTTGTAATTTTCCCAAGCCTCTGTTTACATATGGATTATGTAGGGATAATAATCTAAAATCCACTGGCTTCAGCCCACAACTGCTTATGTGGCATCTCCTGATCAGGAGATGGGTTACATTGTCATATCAGTCTGACAGCTTTGGCCTCCAGTTGGCATAGGATACTTACTTCTACTCTTGCTGTGATCCCCAAATTTGATCCACTCTCTCTGGGAAGTCATTTGATCATGCCTAACGCTGCCTTTGCTCATGGTATATTTATGAAAATACCAACATCTTTACAAAGGATTCTGCGTCTTAGTGCTCCATCTGATACCAAATGTCATTATTTATTTCCTAGCTCTAAGTGGAGGAATATCTCCTTTATCTCTTCTTCCACCTTCAAACATAATAATTTGTCTCTGAAGTCACGTTGAATCCCCCAGCAAAAGGTTCCTGCAGTTTTTGCTATAGGCTCAGAAATGAGTCTGCTGAGTTGGGTGGCAACAGAAGAAATGCTTTCTTCTTTATTTTTGCCTCCATGATCACATCAGCATCTCTTTCACATGGTCCTTCCTCCCTTAAAATTGCTTTCCCCTGGATGAGAGAGGTGCTATTGCTAGTGGTTAAGGCTGTGGCTACTGGTGCCATGATTCTGGGTTCACATTTCTGCTTTATCGCTTACCAGCTTTGTGACTTTAGGAACTTGCTTCATCCGTCTATGCCTCAGTTTCCTCTCTAAAATGGGGATTAGAATCCCTGGGTTTGCTGAGAGGATCAAATGAGTTAGACATGCAAAGAACTTTCAATTATGTTTCGTATTATAAAGTTCTTGGTAGAAATTAGTTGTCATTATATGCCTAGACCTATCTGACATCTCTGATGGCTAAGATCAGGTCCCATCTATGAATTTATGGATCACCTATAGCCTTTATATGCATATAAGATAAATATTCTTTCCAAGCAAAAATTTATGAAGTTAAGAGAAATATTTTTAATACATTAGAAAAATTTGTCAGAGAAACAAAACGTAGGTGCCACACATTTCACCAGGATGTATTTTGATACTGATAACACGAGACTTTTATCTTTACAAGTTCCAGGCTATAGACCTGAATTTCACAATTCGTTTCAAACAATTCAGAGAAGTGGTTATTTCTCACTGCCACGTTGACCAATAGCTGGGCAAGATACCAGGAAGGAAAAGGGATTTAAAGCTTAACGGACAGGACATAAAACACACATCTAACGGATAAGAACAGAAACAAAAGGGTGTTTAAAGATAAAATGAAATGTTGAGTTCTGGGCTTCAGCGACATGAAGTCACAGAGCTTTGAATCTTGATGGGAAACCTGACCAGAGTAGATGAGGTTCCAGAAATCTGGGCTTTCTGCTGAAATGGATTCAGAACTGGAGAGCTCTGATTCAGTGCTGCTTTCTTGGGGAGGAGGAACCCTGGGGAATGTGTTTACTTCAAGGGGCTAAACAGGCTCCTCAGTCCCACTGGGAGCTGAAAGAGATGGGAACTCTGGAGGCCACGTAATGTGGAGCAAAGTGCTTTTGATCTTGGCCAGCTCTGGATTTAAGGCTTTCCTAAGGTGACGTTGGTAAAGAATGCTAAGCTCTCTAAGTCTCAGTTTCCTCATCAACAGAATAGAAATTTTATTTTGGTGATAGAAATGTGATGCGTAAAAGAGGGCCAAACTATCCCTTAGCTACTGTAGGTATAATGCCTGCAACCCATAAGATTTGTAAGGGCCTTTTTAGATGTTTGAGGCATAAAATATTTTTTATCCTCAAGTTATTAATTGAAAACCAGAAAGTTGAAGTTGATAGTGATTTTAATACCACAATTATAAAAATCCTCTCCATCTTTTCAATGTCAAAAATGGTATAATGTAGAATATGGATATATTTTAGTGTACACCCATGTGGAACATCCAAAATTAACAGGCTCAGGAAGAGCCCTGTGTAACAGCAGGGGGTTTGGAACATAGTAGGTACTGAATTAGTATTAATTGTTTTTCTCTTTCATTTCCTCCCCTGGAAATCTATGGAAATATTGGAGGAAGTCCAAGGTCACATAATTTAATCAGGTGTTATCCACCTGTGATATGGGGAAAGAGGGGATTAAATAATAATTTGCTTTTATTTTTCCTATTATTTTATTTTACTGTATGCATGCCACATGCCAGGTGCTCTTCTCTGTCACATATATTAACACACTCAATTCTCATAACAATCCGACGAAATAGATATGGCTATTACCCCAATTCTGTTGAGGTAAGATGAAAAAATAGCAATGCTAGGCAATTTGTCAAAGCCACATAGTGGTGGAGCCAGTATTTGAACACAGGATTTTGACTTTGGAGCCCAACTTATAATCACTAAATGTCACTTGGGGTATACAGGACATATACGCAGTAGTACAATACTTTAGAGCATGTGTTTTTCAGTTTTGAATCAAAAAGAAAGCAAATATTCTCATCAAAACGGTTTAAAAAATTTTCTTCCCCATTGCCACTACATGCAGGATGCTGATCACAGGTAGAATTGGGAATCTTGCAAACACAGAACACAGGGCTGGAGTTAGAGCAGTGGTTTCTTGTTTTCAACTATGAGGACACTCAAACTTCCCACACTTCACACACCCTCCTGGCATGGTGATCCTTTGGTAACTATCCTATGAGAAAATACATAGCAGAATAGCACCAAATAGCCCGCATGTGTTATTCAATCTGTCATGGACAGTGCCGGGAGCACATGGAAATTCTTGGAACTTTTTAATCACTTAGTGCCCTCTTAGAATGGAGTTACGGAGAAATAATGAACTACCATATCACACAGATATTCCTATTAACTAGGTAGGGTAGCATCTAGAATTTTTCTGAGTGTATTGGAAAGAAACAAAACCTATTTGCTGTTGTTGTTTTCTGAAACAATTCAAAAAGCAGTCAGAGGTAGAAATGAAACAAGTGCTTAAACAAAAACTATGTGCTTAAAACCCAGGATTCCTGAAGAAAGAAGAAAGTGTTCCTGTACAAATAGAAAATGGGCTATCTGGAAAATGAAGAAACCCCACTGAACATATTGGTGACTCTTACAGACATTACAACTCACTACCCATTTCTTAATGAGGCAGGAGCTAGAGGCTGATCTCAGAACTGACTATTTATCCCACATAGTTTCTAAAGTTTGATATATTAAGCCTAAAAAGATTCCCACTTCAAGTGTGGATTCAGCAATTCCCAACTAATTTCTTTGTTGACTCGTGCAGTGTGGAGTTAAAGAACTTCAATGTAATTTGTTACAAAGTTTCTATACCCTTAAAACTGTTTCTACCACTTTCCAAAAGTTCTGTGTCTATGAATTCATCCTAAGAAAATAACCAGAGACATGTGCAAATATATTTGGATAAGTATAGTTATAACAGAATTATTTGTAATAAGCAATATTTGAATGTTTATCAATGGGAGATTAATTAGTGAGTTATAATATCCTTACAATACAATACAATGCAGGTGCTTAGCCTGTGGTCCATAGAAAAGAGATCCTGAGAACAAGTTTAAGTGTTAATCCTTATTGGAAGTTGTACTTCCAGAGCAGCAAGCATGAGGAAAAAAATGAGGCAAAGAAGGGTGAGAAGTAAATGCAAATTGATGTCACGCACTAGCCATGGCTTGCCTTCTGACAGACCGTACTGGAAAACCGTGCCTTGGAATAGATCCTCTGAGGAAAGACTTGAAAAAGAATTTATATCTTGACCCTCATTCAATCTCCTGTTTACCCGTGACCAAAATTCATCCTTCAGGGATTTACTTCCTTCAAACATCTGGGTGGTGTCTCTTGCTTTTTCTTCAGCCAAGAAGGAAGCCAGATTCCATGTACTGGGTATGCCTCGTCCAAGTCTGGAAATGGTGAAAGGAGCCAGAGGCTCTGGGTGTGCGGCAAGTTGGTGCCCACAGAGTCACTTACCAAGGCAGCGGCTGAGGCTGAGCAGGGAAAGAAGTGTCAGGAGCCAGTGGGGTTGACAGAATGTGGAGGGGCACAGAAGATACGAACATTCAAACAAAAATAAAAAGCAAATGGAAAAAAAGTTGACACATTCACAACATAATGGTGAGAAAACCAGCAGCTAACATGTTTACACAATCTGATACTGTTTTTATAACTCTCCATGTATACAAATGGAGAGAGAAAGAAGACTAAAAAGACACACAACAAATCCTCATTATGCAATTGTCTTTAGACAGTAGATTCACAAGTGAACTTTGGAGATTTTTTTCCATTGGGATTTTCTGTGCTTTTCGTGGCTTCTCTGTTGAATGCGAGCTGCTTTTTGTTATGAAAATAAATCAGAGATTTATCTGT